>NC_042306.1:4769040-4939040 GCF_901000725.2 Takifugu rubripes
GAGGGATTCATGTGGTGGAATGGGCCATCCTCAAAGGCTCTCCTATACTCAGAACCTTTTGTTTTCTTTCTTCTTTACCAATAAAACATCTAACCTGTGGGAACATTTGCCTTCAAACTCTGCATATATAATAATAATATTTAGAGCTGACATTTCTAAAAATATCAATATATTTTTGGATATTTGGTTATCGATGGAGCAAACTGTTTTTATGTACTATATGCCACATAGCCCATGACCTTCCATGTCTTCATATTCATTTGTGGCTGCAGTTTAATCGGTCCAATGTTCAGTAATTGTTATATATCAGTTGTTGAAGTAAATGCTTACAGTTGTGTCAGATTCCAATCAAGTGCCATCGAGTGTTGGTGGTTGTTTACGCAGTGTTGAATGGAACAGAGTAGCGTTTAAGCTACTGATGACAATCAAACAGCAAAACCTTTGCTTCCTGTTTCTACTGCAATGATATTGGGGTCCATTAAAACCTTGTATGTGCTGCAGGTGGTACAGCGGCACATGAAGCTTCCTAAAAAGAGAAGAGAGGAGGTAATATGGCTTAAAAGACCCTTAATTCTATGTTTTATAGCTCCTTCCATGTGTTTATCTTTGACTGCTATAGAACACGAAAATTCCATTCAAGAGGGTTTTTTTGTTTTTTTTTACTACAAAAGAAATATTTTGGATAGTGTTTTTAACGGGAATTTTGTGGTGGATGTCTGAAAATGTAGTGTAAATGGGGCTTGCTGGGATGATTTACTACTGTCCTCCTCTTCAGATCTTGGCCTTAAGGCATCTTGTGGACAGCCTTGAGATCAGCTGGAGCTTTTTTAAACCCTCGCAGTTGGAATTGGCACCCAGAATAATGACGCGCTCAGTCGAGAGACCACTGTTTGAGACTAAATACAACATTCTAAACATTTTTTGCACAATCAGGTGGAAACAAATGTAAGTGTTTAATGTTTTCTACCTTAGCACCAACCATTATTTAAAGATCCCACAGCTTCCGGAACCTACATCGCCGTGATCGAGGAGTATTATTCTGTCTCTGTTGTGACAGAGCAGTAGAATTGTGCACTAGTGCGTCATCTGAGGTGGAGTTTTCTCTCTTGCGAATGAGATGTGGAAAGAATGACAATATGACACAGCCCTACTGTTTATTTTCCAGTTTTTATTTTCCCTCCAGCCTCCGGTAGAATCGACCAGATGAGGAGTTTCCCCTTTCACACTCACCACGAAAATAATCTGCTTTGATTTTTCTTTTCTGGAGGCGAAAAAAATGTTTCTCTACGTCAACAGACTTGGTGTTTTAGAGTTTTCCTCATTGCATTTTTGCCTCTTTTCCCGACGACGCCGACGACGATGATAACAATAATAATAATAATAATAATAATAATAATAATAATAATAATAATAATAATAATAATAATAATTTCCGTTGATTTATTTTATTAATTTAGAATTTTAATTTATTACAATTTTCCATCGTGCAACTCTTGGGCGTTACTGGTCCCATTTAGATGCTGATTAAAAAAATCAATCAAAACAAGATCTGTGAAATACAAACTTTTATTTTGCATGTGAAGTGACTCTTAAAAGCTTCATAAGTGAAAAAGACAGCATATAGACGCTGAGTGATACGTGTAGGATGGCTGTTCTGCAGAAGCTGGAAAACTGGTAATTTCCATCAGGTTAATGTGTTTTGCTTGGCCAAGAGTTTGGATAATGGGTCGGGCTTATCGGGCTAAGAGGAGAGAGAGACAGACAGAGAGGGAGAGAGAGAGAGAGAGAGGCTGTGAGTTTGAGTCTCTGAGACATGTGAATTACCAACACAGCATTAATGATGGAAAGTGGATTACCTTTTCCCTTAAAAGCCCATATGTTCCAGGACCTTCAGGACACCAGCACAGACAATTTGAAGAACAAGCCGGCTTCTGTGATGGTCTTTTAATTTCCCCCTACAGCAAAGAAACAACGAAACCGAGTGTCATCATCAGCAGAAACCGCCTGAGGGTGATCACCAGAGCGCCTGCTGACCGGAAGTAGCTCTTCTTACCAGATCGTCTGACAGCTGACGTCCATCTTTCTGCAGAGCAATGGCACTGGTGCGAGTGATGAGCAGGGAAACCTGCAGGAGCAACAGGAGCAGCAGCAGACCTCTGACCATGGCTGAGCAAGTTCAGGTTCAGAACCCAACAAGACCACCTTATATTCTGATGGCAACCATCCATCGACCAATAGGAAGCAAGAAGAAGACACCTCTGCTTTAAAACACACTTGGTGAAATCAGAAACACTGAGGCCGGTAAATCGGCCGTGACGCAACAGCATGACAGCCTGCGTGGAGCAACGTGAGTCTGTCTGCCCGTTGGCAACAACACGATTTACAGCAAAGAACGATTTTCACCACACCGGCAAAAATGGGGAAGCTTCGTGAAAACAAGCCACGCAACAGGACAAGGTGAAACTCAAAAACAACAAAACCTCACGCGGTGGATGGTGTCATTATCCAGCTATAAAGAATATGAGGGATTCATGTGGTGGAATGGGCCATCCTCAAAGGCTCTCCTATACTCAGAACCTTTTGTTTTCTTTCTTCTTTTACCAATAAAACATCTAACCTGTGGGAACATTTGCCTTCAAACTCTGCATATATTATAATAATATTTAGAGCTGACATTTCTAAAAATATCAATATATTTTTGGATATTTGGTTATCGATGGAGCAATCAGTACATAAAAGTCCTGTAAACTGTTTTTATGTACTATATGCCACATAGCCCATGACCTTTGACCTTCCATGTCTTCATATTCATTTGTGGCTGCAGTTTAATCGGTCAAATGTTCAGTAATTGTTATATATCAGTTGTTGAAGTAAATGCTTACAGTTGTGTCAGATTCCAATCAAGTGCCATCGAGTGTTGGTGGTTGTTTACGCAGTGTTGAATGGAACAGAGTAGCGTTTAAGCTACTGATGACAATCAAACAGCAAAACCTTTGCTTCCTGTTTCTACTGCAATGATGTTGGGGTCCATTAAAACCTTGTATGTGCTGCAGGTGGTACAGCGGCACATGAAGCTTCCTAAAAAGAGAAGAGAGGAGGTAATATGGCTTAAAAGACCCTTAATTCTATGTTTTATAGCTCCTTCCATGTGTTTATCTTTGGCTGTTATAGAACTTTGGCTGTTATAGTTTTTACTACAAAAGAAATATTTTGGATAGTGTTTTTAATGGGAACCAGTCCTGCTACTGGGAAGAAATTGAACTTTTCACCAGACCCAGCTGAAACTGCAGGAGCAGACAGGAGCTCATGCACCCAGAAAGGCTTCCTGCTTGGTGTCACGCCAATTAAATAGGAAATTTCACTGAGTAGTTTATTTAATTTGACAGCTCTCTCTCTCACACACAGCGAGTTTCAGGCTATAATCTTCTATTCCCACACTTCATCACCTCTACCGCTAATCTCTTGTGCGCAGCAGGGAAACAGTGGAAGTTGACCCGGATCAGGATTGATCCCGGTTTAGTCCTGGACGAGGGCTCGCTGCTCGGTCCGAAACTGCAGGGGGGGAAACTTCTCTCCACTCAGACAAACGCTCGGATATTTTCAGACAGATCTTTTTTTTATTTTTTATTTTAAAGAATCTCGACGACTTTCTGGAACCGAGATTTCAGCGACCCGAACGACGTGTTTTTGGCTCCGTGCCCGTCCAGCTGTGAACGTGGGCAGTTTCCCTTCGCGACACCAACATCCCGAAATCTGTGAGTTTTATTATAAATTTTTCCTATTGATGTGTCGCGCCTGCGCGTCTGGAGAATATTAGTGGAAATAAAAGACGCGCAAACCGTCCGCTGTTGCCCCGTCCTGTCATGAGATAATCATTAGTGGCATGAGAGAGATTTGGACTTCAGGAATGCTAATGCAGAACAAATAAATCCAGCTCTCCGTTAAGGCCCCTGAATTACTTGTATAAATGGTCTGAGACGTTTGGGGCATGTTTAAGCTTCAGTAAGCGTTAAGACCTACAGGCTGGTCTGGAACAAGTTGTTGCTTTGATTTTACTGCTGTTAGAAACCTGCAAAATATAACTTCAAACTCGCCATCAATATTTATATGTAAGCTGTTGTTCTTTGTAGTTTCATGGCTATGTGTTACTATAATGGCACATGCGTAACTAATGGAAAAAATAAAGAAAAAGAAAAAATTGGGTAGCACCGTTGAGTGCACAAGCCTTACAGATTTCATATAATATAATTATTGATAATACTTTCAAAAGTCCTCAACGTTGGTTTATGTAATATTTGGCGCACAGCCAATGACCTTTGACCTCACATGTTCTTGTGACTTGAAATTCAAAAATTTGAAATCAAATATATTAAATGTCATGAGCAGGTTGAAAGAGAAACTGTGCCAGTGACGTAATAAACAAGTAATAAACAATTATCGGTACTCATGAAGCACACATAAATGTTCTTTTTTTTGAATAAAAAAGCAGGATTCATTTAACATTAATCATTTATGGGGAGACTTTAATTGAAAGTTAACACCATACACACAGATTTGTTAATCAGATTTGGGAGTGTGAGGACATGTTATGGAGACGCTATATACAGAGGTGCTGCTGTAGTGATCCGTTAAATTTTAAAAATCTTTATCATTAAGCCTTGTTAACACCATTCTGAATTTGATTTATTTCTACATGTGCAAGTTTGCAGTTCCACATAATAAAATAGCATAACCGTTTTAATAATTCTGCTAATGTTTATTTTTTGTGCTCTTTAGATGGAACGAACGACTGATTGATCCATCGGGGGATTGAGACACAGCCAGAAGCTTCGGGAATGGGCCGTAAATTAGATCTGTCGGGACTGTCCGACAACGAGGCGGAGCATGTGCTGCAGGTGGTACAGAGGGACATGAAGCTCCGCAAGAAAGAGGAGGCGCGTCTCAGGTTAGATCTAATGACATTTGTTAATAATTCCGCAGGGGTTTAGGCCACAGAATGAGTTCCATTGGTGTAAAAGTGATGACAAGCAGGTAGAACTGATCACGGGTGCAGCCATTGTTCCTGCTTTAACACCTAAATGTTCCAGAGAACATCTCATCTTTCATTTTCCAGCTACATGATACTTGTCCACTTGCAGCAGGACATGTGTTCATGTTTCGGTGAGTGTTTAGAGTGCCTGTGCAGACTACTGGAGACAGCTCCCATCCTGCCTCTGCAGTGTTAAAAACAAACAGGAAGTAGCCTCCCTTCCCTTTTCTGTTCGAACCAGCTTCCAAAACAGCCCGATCACAGTTTGTTTGAATACAAAGAAAGAACTGATTTTCTTTTCATTTCATGTCATAACTCAGCTTTTATTAGCATTTTCCCTTGACGTTATCACTTTCATTTACTGTCTCCCCCATTAATACTTTTAATACTAATACATCACAGAAGGTTCTCCCTGGGGGCCTGGGGGAGTTTAGATGTTGTCCCCTTATCGTTGTCTGTGTGGGTTCTCTGTGGCTACCTCAGCTTCCTTCCATACTTCAAAGACTTTCATTTAGGAGGTTGGTAAATTGATCTTAGGTACGAATGTCTTTGTATCTCGGCTATCTTAGCTGGCAACTTATTCAGGGTCGACCTTACCTCTCAGCTGAAGGCCGCTGGGATTTTTTTGGATGCTGCATGATGCTACATGTGAAAATATACTTACATTTCAATCAAGGTATCCACGACAACATGCTTAACAGGGTTACTGTAACCAAAACTTCAACTATTTTTTTTTTTTTTTAAATTAGAACCTTGTCCCTCCTTTGTGCTCCTTCAGCAACTTTAAGATCTAAAATCAACAATACAAGTACAGGATGCGTAATTACATATTTGTGTGGACATTTGAACTGCTTTGTTTTGTCCCAATTAAAAATAAATGAAACCATGTAACAGTAAATTTGTGATTATGTCAATCATGTGGTGCGAGTTACTCAATCACAATTGTAGCCAAAGTTCCTCAATGTGACAAATTTAGGCGATTAAAAATTAAGTAGGATAAAACTGAAAACCTACGCACATTATGTTGAAACTCTGGAGCAGAAAAGGAAAAAAAAAAGTGCTGCTGCTGAAGAAATGCCGGAATGTATTATTCATGACAGCTTCCTCCTTTAACCTTTAGGAGCACAGCAGGAGGGGGCTTTAGATCAATGTTCAAATGCTCTGTTATCATTTGACATTTAGGAGTGTATCTCTCCTGCCATCATTTACATTATGCCACTGCCACTACTCGCTGTTCTGAAATGACCGACTTTGTTAAACGGCTTTAATTTCTGCTCCATTTTGGTGAAAGAGGGTCAGAGGATCAGTGAGACCAGGTGAGCCTTTGTGAGCAGTTTTTGTCCTTGGTAGAATCGTCTTATTTGAATCCCAGGTTTAGTTTGATGCACAGGAGAGAAAGCGTGTTATTCTCATACACACGCGCACACACACACACACCCTCTAAACCTCCCTGCCTCCCTCCCCACAGTGAACTGAGGCAGGAGCTGGATGAAGAGGGCAGTCGCTGCCTCCTGCTGTCACGGCAACGCTGCTTCAACCAGCGCTGCTGCATCCGCTGCTGCTCACCCTTCACGTTCCTGCTCAACCCCAAGCGCCAGTGCCACGACTGCCGCTACAACGTCTGCAAGGCCTGCCGCGCCTACAACAAGCAGGAGAGAAGCTGGCTGTGCTCAGCCTGCCAGAAGAGCAGGTAAAGTCTGTGTGTGTGTGTGTGTACGTGCGTGCGTGCGTGTCTGTGTGGGCAAGTTTAGGACGTCCATCAACAGGTGATGGATTTAGGTATTATTACACCCTCACAAAGAACTTTTGGTGAAACTGATAAGTCTTATTAATGTAATTTAGATTCTTTTTTCCTTTTTTTCGGTGACCTTTTCAACGACTGACCTTTTTTTCTGGTTTCTCGTCTGTCTCGTCTGACTATGCAGCGCTTGCATGAATGCTTGAAAGCTGCGAAGTAAAAATGAATAAATAGCAATGATATATTGGAGCCTCTCTCAGGTTGCTGAAGACACAGACGCTGGAGTGGTTCTACAATAACGTGAGGAAGCGCTTTAAGAGGTTTGGGAGCGCCAAAGTGCTGAAGACCCTCTATCGGAAGCACCTGGTGGAGCACAGCGCGCTTTCAGAGCTAACAGGTAAAGCTTTTAAACGTTTCTTTAGCTGAATCCACCTCATTTGGTGCTCGGTTCTGCTAGAGCCAGCCGTGCTGATGTAATTCACCTCTTTAAATATCACTTTCCATGCAGCAGCACATGCTCCAGCGTGCTCATCTGCTCTCGGACGGAGAGAGTTTATGTCCATCCAAGAGGTCAGAGTCTCTGATCTGAGCGAACAGACGAGGGATTATGAGTGTTTGTGGTCGGGGAGGTTGCAGGCGGACGACCCCCCCGTGGGAGTTAAGACTCCATCTGACCACCACTCATCATCTCTTTCTGCTTCACAAGCTCTCTTTCCAATTCCTCTCCTATCCCTCTCTCGCTCTCTCTTTCTCACACACGCACACACACACAGGGTGATGCATTTTAATTTGAATATGACAGACCTGCCCTGGATGAACAGCAATGTTTATTCAGCCGACATATCGGATCTGCATCACAGAAAAAACTCTGATAACTCATACCGAAGAGTAATGTCGGCTGGGCCAACAGGATGAACATCGACTGTAAAGGCATCGGCTCCCGACCCCACCCCGTGAATGCATCCTTCCCGATGGGTAACAAGGAACCAAGAAGGTGAAATCAGGAATAAAAAAAAAACAAGAGGAGAAAGAAAGTGTTTTTCCAGCTGTACTTTTTTTTGACAGAAACAACATGGCACCACAAAAAAGGGTCGAACTGTTGTGCTCTTTGAACACCTTTGTACACTTTCATCGAGCCTGATTTTTAGTCCCTTTGCAGCTCCTCTATATACCATTTTTAGCACTGCCAGGATTGTAGCATCGTGCTTCGCGTACTCGGGTATATCACTCTGCGATGCCTTCGGGGTTGCTCTGACTTTTAGTCACTGCATGAGAGGCAGCTGGCCGTGAGTCTCATGTCCATGTGCTGTGGCCAAATGTGTCCTGACACACAGATGTCTTCTCATAGAAACACAGTGGGAACAATAGATTTCTGCTTAATTCACATAATCTCTTACATTAAACTAATGCTTGCCTATAGGATTTTCACTGTCTGACTTTTAAAAGTAATCCAGTTGATATAACGTGATCCAAGTCCCCGGAGTCTGTTAAAATGATTGCCTGCGGCCCCACGTGCTCTGCTTTGCCTGTGAAGCCAGGGCCTGCCGCGCACAGATCAGGTCGCTCGGTAATGCCAAAGACGTGGCCGCGCTAATGCACTTATGCAACCGTAAATGGCGACATTGTTGCCTAAATTTACAAGATGCGACGAGAGCTCAGGGCGTGGAGCTGGATGGACAAAAAACAACTTATTGACTGAAATCTGTACTTCCTCTGTCAATCATTCCATTTACAAATATGTGTTGGTGTGTGTGCGTGTGTGTTCATGCACAGAGGGCAGCACCTATGAGGAGAGCGTCTGCAATGAGGGCAGCATCTGTGGGAGTGACTCAGCCTTCTACAGACAAACTGAAGGTTTGAAGATAGTTTTGAGTCCATCGCTGATTCTCATTATGATTTGTTATTGAATTTGCTGGTTATAATTTGAAAGATCAAGTATTTGATCTCCAAAATATTCAGCAACTAGAAGTATTTATTCTATTATTTGTCCTTTTTGCCTTCTAATAAAGTACAGTTTTTTTAGGGCAAGTGACTGAAACACGTGTCCAATAAAAATATTTCAGATTTATTCAATATTTTCTCTCTGCTGAGTTGATGCATTTAAAGTGACCTTGAAGTTGAATGATAAGCAGCAGGTGCTGTTGGCCTACCTGCTTTCTCTGTTCAGGATAGCAAAGAGTGTGTTTCTGCTTTGTGTGTGTGTGTCCAGAGCACAGCATGGCAGAGACGCTCTCTGTGGCTTTGCGGGTGGCCGAGGAGGCCATAGACGAGGCCATTTCCAAGGCCGAGGTCGCCGCCAGCAGCCAGGTTATTTATGCTCGTCATGGCTCACAAAGGATACTTTTGTTTATATCTCTAACTCATTTCAAATGGTCCATTTGATTTTTAACATGGTGATAAAAGCTGTGATGACTGCAGAACATCATTATTTAATAAGTCACATGGCTGAAATAACTAGAAAAAGATGCAAATCAGATGCAGCAATACACAAAACCACAATTAAGGTGCCAGTTGTGGCTGCCATTTAACATCAAAAGCACTTTAGAAAAGCGAGAAATTATGATATCAGCTAAAACAAATCTGTGTTTAGAATGTGTGTAACTTTTGCTGAAAAAGTGTTGTTCGATGTGTGTGTTCAGCAGGAGAAGCAGAATGAGGCGCTGTATCTGCGGGAGCACAGAGGAGAGCTTGTGGAGGAACTGGCTAAAACGATTGTGGAAAAGGTCAGAAACGCCTGAATTGCCATCTGACCGAGTGGCAGATGTGCAGAATTAGGTTGATTTTGATGGCACGCCAAAATCCAGCATCTGCTGCCCTATTTGAACCTCCTGTGTGGAGCGCATGGCTGACGCAGCTCTGGGTGTAAACCACAACTCTGTTCCTCTCAGATCATCAACAGGAAGAAAACCTTGGCTGACATGAGGGAGGAATATGACCAGGAACTGTTGAGTGAGCGCAGAACCGACCATCAGCTGGTTTGTGATGAAGCATCTCCAAAACAGAACCTCTGGGTAAAAGACATCGTCTCAGTCCGCTTTACAACACCTGTAATAGCAACAGTAATACTGGAGCACCCGCACCTGAGGGTACACTCAAAATGGAAACTTCTAATTTCTAGACAGAAAACAGAGACAGACATATTTAATAGTGCATGTTTTTCCAATTTCTTTTAATTTATCCTTTTATTCTATTTATCTATAGCTCGATTCAGATTGAAGGCTTCAATGTCAAAACTTTTTTTTTCACAAATTAGAAAGATCTCTGATAAGGAAGTGTGAGATTAAAATTAACTTTATTTAACTTCATTTTAATTGAAAGCAGGATTAGGCAGCCACCAATGATAAATGTTGCTAGTCTGGTAGAAGTGTGTTTTTGATTTCTTTGCCCATTCAGAAGATTTTATTGCTATTTGCTGACGTTTGCTGGTTTCAAATGATTAACGCGGGTCATTAATACCTCTGCTCAGAGATCACATTCGGCCTTCTCTCTGTTGGACAATGAGGCTTTGAGTCTGATCGGAGACCAGCCATTCTATAAGGAAGGTGTCAGCTCAGCTCTTTCCACCTGGAAGAGTGTAGACTGGCTGGATGAAACTGGTGAGATCAGCAACACTTCACAATATTTACTGCGCTATCTATGGCTACTTCAGGTTTTACTAGAGTGTGTGTGTGTGTGTGTGTGTAGGTGTGTCCTCAGTGCTAAAGAGCTCAGATGGGAACTGGCTTGCCCTCCAGAGTGCCAAGATGTCACATCCCGGCCTGATAAACAGAAGGAAGAGTCTGATCTCCAGCACTTTGGAGAGGGAGCCGGCCGCGCTGTCCACCCAGGAAAGCCAGGGCTCAACCCCCGACACCGAAGCTGAGCCCAACACCTCCTGGACCGACACACTGCAGGAGATCCATCAAGCAATCGCAGACTCTACTGGCTCCGACTGGATGCCGTCCCAGCGAGGCAGCGGAGGCGAGGCGGTCAGAGACTCTGAGGGGAACTGGACCTCCCACGAACCTTTGCTGGCTCTTTTAAAGAAGGTGTCGGCAGAGATCACACAAACGTCACCATCCTGCAGCAACAGCACTGTAGATGTGAACCTAAATGTGGAGGAAGATGAGCGAGAGGTGGCTGCCGAGCAGAAGGAAGAGGAGGAAAAGTTAGCACCTTCTTCTCTGCCAGTAAGAAATATTTATATTCTACAATACTGCAGTAGTCTTTGCTGTAAGGTTGTTTTGGGTGAACTTCACAGCAGATTAGGAAGAAATTGACAACTCATGTAGAGCTGAAAAAAATATAAATCAGTTGCCAAAATGTC
Source organism: Takifugu rubripes (assembly GCF_901000725.2). Classification (NCBI taxonomy): domain Eukaryota; kingdom Metazoa; phylum Chordata; class Actinopteri; order Tetraodontiformes; family Tetraodontidae; genus Takifugu; species Takifugu rubripes. The sequence continues at coordinate 4,780,114 of NC_042306.1, forward strand.
TGTGTTGTCATGATGACCTTGATTTTCAGGGACAAACAGTGTAATTTGTTCAATTTAATTGGGTATTTAAAGCTGCTATAGCAGCATTGATAGATCTCCCCACACCCATCAGTGAGGGTGAGATGTGGTCTCTGGATGCCGGACGTTCAAACTCGAGTCGCCATAGTGAGCAAATGGAGAAAGAAAATCAGCTGCAATCAATTGCAAGTGAATCAAGCAAAAAATGCTACTTCTGAATCTGTAGGGCATCCTACAGAGCAATTTTATGACAATTGGGTGTCACAGCTGCGGGCAATCATGCCTCGCCCCGCACACCTGTTGTGCATCAGGACTCTAATGAGCACTCTTCTTAATCCCCGGAGGCACACCTGCTCCCTGCCAGATCGTTATTCGTTCCTGATGACTTTCCAGCGTATTCCTGTTTGACTGCCTGCCGGGTTCCGACCTTGCCTGTTCCCCGGTAAACCCTGTCTGCCTTCTGCCCGATCTCGATCTTGACTACTCTATTCTGCTCGCTCCTCGGTAAATCCCGTCTGTTGTCTGTTTCTGACAATAAAGCGGTGTTCAGCCAAACTCTGGTGTCGCATTTGGGTTCTCATCTGGTCCGTGACATTGGGTAGCCCCCTGCAGCTTTTTCGTAGGTCTTTGGATGCTGCGCATGTGTACCAAGTTGTCACATGCATAGGTCAAATGCTTTGTTGAATTTATCTAGGGGGCGCTGTAACATTAAGCAAATATTGAAAATTACCCAGGTTCGGGCCAAACATGGTCAAACTTATGAAGAGATAGGAAAATATATGCACTTTTTCATTAATGGCGAGCCAATGATATTCTCCACGTCGTCATGGCCACGCCTTCTGATGAAAACTAGCAATTTCTGCAACAGAGCGTCATCAAGGTCCTCACCCAGTTTTGAGCTCAACATCCTTTGAGCAGGCTATCACACTATGGACATGACATCCCCTATCACCAGCAGGTAGTGCTATATCAATAACTGAATATAACTGAATTTGTTTAGGTCCAGACCACAATCACACATGACCTTTGGCCCTGATCAAACAAGACATGTCCCAAGTGATGTCCACTTCCTGTTTTATGGCGAGGCATCAAAATATTAATGCTCGGGCCCTAATTAGTGCAAAATCAAATAAATGATTTGTTGTCAAATCAAATGTCAGAAGGTGGATAATCTATAACATATTCTCCATGATGTATAAAACAATCTGTTCTAATTTGTTACAGGATAACAGAAAAGAAATCGATCAGATCGTATTTGATTCTGATGCCTTGGCCGATGACACTTTGACTGCAGCTGCCAAAAACGCTGATCTTTTGGACTTGGACAGCGATGTAACAGCCAATCAGAGGAATCAGGAACGCACTGTAGCACGGCAACAGCTAGCAGGCCACTACGCTGAGTCTTCAACTGGTGAGGAAGAAGATGAAGACAGAGAAGAAGTAGTGGAAGAAGAAGAAAAAGAAGGAGACAAAGAGGTAGTGAGAGATTGTAGTGATGTGCAGATGAGGAGAGAGAGTCAGGAGAGTGAGGACAGAGGTGAAGAAGATGAGCAGTCTTGGGGGATAGAGCTGGATGAAGGGAGAATGGAAGATGAGGAAGAGGATGAAGATGCAGTGAAAGACAGATTGTGCCGGCTCGTAGCACATGCCAGGTTCACGTACTTCTCGTCAACGGACGACGACCTGGACAAAACTGGACTGAGTGAGGGAGAATGGGAGGAGGGCGAGGATGAAGAGCGGCAGAACAACAAGACAGTGGCCCTCTCTTTAAAAATCTGCCAGTTGGAGAAAGAAGTCAGGGCAAGTCAGTTCTCCTCCACAGAGGACGAGCTGGACAGAGTCGGCGTCCAGGAAGAGGACGATGGCGAGCAGGAGGAGCTGGCTGTGAAAGTCTGCAAATTAGCCCATCAGGCCAACGCCACGCTGTTCTCCTCCACGGATGAGGAGCTGGACGGAGCGGGTGGAGGTGAGGAGATGGGGGAGGTGGAGGAAGAGTCGCTCTGGACATTTCAAACAGAGAAGGCCGCCCGAGCGGCTCATCTGTCCAGTTTAGTCAGGACCTCTCGCTTTTCGTCCACTGAGGACGAGCAGGACGTTGAGAAGGGCGAAGGAGACGTGAAGGGCCCGACCAGACCAAACTGGGAGAGGAGAGAATCATTTGGAGATCTGGATGTGAAAATGTTCGATTTAAGGGATGAAATCGAAAACAGTGGTGAAAAAGAAACATGGGACTCTTTAGACAGCCAAAGAACTGATAAAAAGGAAGAAGAAGAGGAGAAGAGTGGTTACATTGAGCCTGGGGATGAAAACATAGAAACAGAGCCCCTGACAGTAAAGGAGATGGAGGAAAGCCCAGAAACAAGAGGAGGGGGAGAGGAGAGCAATGAGGAGGATGAAGAGTTCGATAGGATGATCAACAGCATGTTAACGATGACTTTGGAAGACATGCAGGGAGGGGAAGTCAACGCAGAAGCTCCGGAAAAGGACAAAACAAACCAAGAACTGGATGGAAAGATGAAGGAAGGGAGTGAAAGTACGTCTGAGGGTTTGAGAGCAGAGTCAGCTGTCATGGAAACGGTCACGGAGACCGTTGGAGCAAGTCCTCCATCTGGAAACAAAAATGAGGAAACGGAGTCACAGCGAGGAGAGGTGATGCTTTCAAGACAAGAGGATGCTGCAGTTGTGACCGTCAAAGAAGATCGAGATGGGACAGTGGGAGTGGTCAGAGAGAACGAAAGAACAGATGAAAGCCTTGAGGAAGACAAAAAAGAAAATGCAGCTGTGGTTGAGGACACATCTGTCCCGGAGGGTCCACTCACGCCACAGGAGATTCAGCTGGTAAGACAATATGAAAATGCATGAAAATGCATCGCGGATTTGACCATGATGCCAGGAATCACAGTTGAGGCTATGAGCTACGTTTAGTTCAGTGAGAAGTTTGGGTCTTTTTAAGGTTCTATTAAGATGATTATAGTTGGTTTACCTGTTCACTGATACATTTAAAGAATGAATAATTGTCAACAAACTGAGCTTGGACAGACTTCTCTGTCTCACTGCTTCATTTTTGTTGCTCACACTGTTTTCTCCAGCTCGTGCCACTTCTAACCCAGCTGGCCCGGCGTTCTAACTCACTAACGCTCTCTGTTACATCTGCTCTGTTCTCTTCTGCGCATTATTCTCTCTTTGTGTTGTAGGTTTCTGAAATTGAGCTTTACTCATCTGTACAATTGCTTTCCACTCTTCTAGAGCAGGTAAAACTTGGCTGTTCCTGAACCTGGCTGTTCCTTTCCTGTTCCTGAAGGTCTCATTTTTATGCCTAAATGAAATAATTGAAGATGATATTTATTTATTGGGTCCACCCTATTGTATGTGGTGCAGAGATATTCTGCAGTGTCTCTGCGCAGCATCACCACTGAAGTCCTGAAGGTGCTTAATGCTACTGAAGAGCTGCTGCAGGGAGTGGAGGGGGGAGACCCTAGGCTCTCCAGCATTTCGCTGCCCCCCAACACTGACCCCCAAAAACTGGATCAACAGTTCTCCAGGCTGGAGGAGAACGTAAGATCACCTTTTTTTCCCCTCAATCATGACCATGGAGGTATTTGGCCTCTGATGTTGGCGATGATCTTTATGGTTTAGGTGTACGTGGCAGCCGGCACAGCGTACGGTCTGGAGGCGGAGCTTAGCGACCTGGAAGAATGCGCCAGGGCCATCAGCAGCACTACATCTGACATGGAGCTGTCCTTCCTGGAGGAGCAGGTGGCATCGGCAGCCGCCAAAGTCCATCAGTCCGATCTACAGGTGAGTTCTGATCTTTAAGCTCATTTAAACATGAGTGTGCAGCATCAGTCCAGTGTGTTTTTTGCGCTATAGGTTTCCAACATCTCTGCCAGGATTGCTGCTCTGAAGAACGCGGGCCTGAATGTGGACACACATGTCACTAAGACGAGGACAAGTCCGGTTATGGTGCTCTACCCTCTAACATATCACAAGTATCATGTATCTTGCGCAGTAAAAAGTGAATTGAAAAACCTTTTTTTGCAGCCTGTCACCCTGAACTCTTCTAGGCAGCAGAGGAGGCGATTACCTGCACCGCCCGCAAGAGGTCAGAAACATATTCATACAGTATAACTGCATTCAACCCAATAAAGAATCTTTTTTTTAAAAGCTTTAATTTACTCTCGCCTCTAAATTGATCTTTTTTCTGTCACATTTGATTATTTTACAGAGTCAAAGAAGACCTGAAACATTATATGCCCAGAATGTCCGTCCTTGTTCCAACACATAAGTGCCTTGACCCCCCACCTCCGTCTGGTCTTCATTCAAAAACTGTTTGCCTTCAGTTCATTTTAAAGCTCAATATGCCTGAAATACTTTGGTAAAGCACCATGTGTTGTCCTGACTTTGTGGAACAGCTTAAACACTTTTGAAAATCTTTTATATGTAAGAAAGAGAGGACACATTTTAATTTCCAAATCCTTTCTTGTTAAAATGATCATCACACAGCTCAAGTTTCTTTCAAATTTCTTTCTCTTCATATTTACAGATATTTTGATCAGGACTGCCCAAATTTAGCAGGCCACTGTACATTAAGTGACTGTTCAGCGGCTGAGGACACTATGCAGTATTTAACATGAGACTGTATGCACTCAGCAAGGAGCTCACAGTGGCCTTTAGTCATTTGATTTAACATTAACATTAAGGTGTAACTAGAATTAATGGAAATTAGTTTCCCTTAGTTAGATTACACAGTTGTAGCAATTGTATTATAAAATAAATAAAAATCTGTATTTTTCTGACACGGGATGTGCATATATCTGTTATGTTGTAGCGTAATATATTTATTCATATCTTTATTCATTAGCATATTATCTTTATTCATTAGCTTAAGAAAGTATGCTATTAAAGTGAAGTGTATAAATTGTGCTCCACTTTGTTCTAAACCCCAGCAGCCTTTCACAAAACAGCTGGTGCAATGTGAAGAATTTAGTTGGTGTGCTGGAAATGAGGAAACGACACTCCAATATGACATTCCTCCTCATGAAGGTGTAAAAACAACAAGTACCAGCAGGGCAGAAAAAAACAACAGTTTGAGAGAAATGTTCAACAAACAGGGTCTCCTGTGAGACACCGCAGGTGTCGTAAACCTGTGACTTTAGCAAAAAAAGAAGGACAAAACCATAATATCAGTTCATCCAGTTAAGATCAAAATATTGCAGAAATATTCTGTAGTTCCCTTGAGAATGTCTGAGGTTTTCCTCACAAAGAATTGAACAAGTTTGTGTGTTCGGAGAACTCCTTGCAACTCTGCCCCAAAGCCTTGTGGGATATGTAGTTTTTGATCAGATGGCGTCTGCAACCAGGAAGCGCTCCCTCTGATCAGGAACGATGAATCCTTCTTTCTGTTCGCTCTCTCTGCGGTCTGACATCACAAAGGACTGTTTGGGGTCTATGATCACCATCGTGTCTCTGTCCTGACTGAGAGACTCCACGTCAGTATAAGTTGAACAGTCCCCGCGGCGCCTGAACTTCAGCACTGGCCAGCGGTTCGGCCTCCGCTGAGTGGGGAGAATGACAAATGCAGTGTAACATCCCAGAATTCTCTCTCGTGTGTTTGGGAGTGCTAAACGTGTTTGTTAAATTGCACAGTGGAGATAAATAAATGTTACTTTATAAACATCTTTGACAAAAGAGGATGAAGGTGGGCTCGAATGACTGACCTCTATAAAGAAGAGGCTGATACTGGAGGTGGGATGGTTGTATATGTAGACCGACGTGAAGAACGCCACCATCACGATCACCGTCACCATGACAATGCCTGCCAGTAAACCGAAAGGATGCCGCTTGTTTCTCTGTCCTGCCGCCTGTTCTTCTGCTATAGAAGACATTTGAAAAGACTCCGATCAGCCACAATTTTTCCAACATTAAATGAGATGACAAAATCAAAAGTGAGGGATGCATTTAGGCCGGATCTGTTCCAATAGTTGATTCAACTTCAAATTCAAAGGGAAGTTTGGCCAAAGGGAAGGGGCGACTTACATGTTTCATTGGAGTGCAAGGACATTTTTGTGCCATCTGCAAAAGAAAAGAGATAAGTCACTGAAATGACAAAACACAGATGTGGTTTACTCTCAAATACTGTCAATAAACAATTAGACACTCATATCAACAACATGTCATAAAATTCTTCAAATTTACCAGGAAATATATAATTTTACCTTCACTTCTCATTAAACTATTACAGGTGTGTTAAACAGCAACACAGAATAAACAGTTACAGCACACTGGTGTGGCTCAGAATTGAAATAGTAAAGTTCATAATTGCCTGTTTCTGTCCACATCAGACTGTAAAGTAAAGTGATTCAGAACCTCTGTTGACTACAACACCTGCGCATGGAAGAGTCATCAGAGTTGAGATTAAAACAGGACTCTTTGTCCCAAAGAGCAAAGTCGTGTAAGGAGAACAAAGGACACAGGGAAAAAAAGCACCCGTCCAAGCAGCGTGGGTTAGACCCATGATGCTTTGGGGGTTATGTTGCAGAAAATGGCATCAAAAAAGCTGAAGTTGAAAATGAAATGGTTTCAACGCGATGGGCGACCTCGAGAGCAAATGCTGAAGGTTTTTCCGCGGCCCCTCACAGCCTCCTGACCTGACCATCATTCAAAATCTGTGGATCCGCCTCAAACAGCAGTGCGAGGTGGCCCAGGAATCCCAAAGATCAGAAAGACTATTATGAAGAATAATGAGGGCATAATGCCTCAAAGAAGAAGTCAAAGACTCCTGACTGGCTACAAAAAGGTGTTAACGAGCTTCGATACTGACCACAGGGGGCACTACTGAGTACCAACTTTGCAGGAAGGACAACCTTTTATTGTGGGTCCTTTTCTATTGTTTTGAAAATGCAAAAACAAGGAAAAATAAGGCTTCCTCTACTTGCTAAACTCTTCATATTTACAGATATTTTGATCAGGACTGCCCAAATTTAGCAGGCCACTGTACATTGAGTGACTGTTCAGCGGCTGAGGACACTATGCAGTATTTAACATGAGACTGTATGCACTCAGCAAGGAGCTCACAGTGGCCTGGGAAATAGCTGACCAGTTGACCCCCTCACTGTCAGTCTTTACACAACTCACTGCGTGCGCACCTTAGTCAGCTACAGCTCTTAATTCCGCATGGTGGTAGCCATACACGTGCTGCTGCTGATCAGCAATCTGTCGCCTTCCCCCTACAGCTGCTTCTGGAGCATTCCTGATCATACCATCTGCTGTTCTTCCAGCAGGAGGCCTCAGGGTGGCTATGACTCTTCCCTCAGTGCTGCTGTGTGTCCAGAGTCTGGTGTGAGCGGATGCTTTGCTGAAGGGGGTGGAGGCCAGACTGGAAGTCCTCTGCTGGGTTGCGGTCGGAGTAACCGAAGGGGTGGTGAGCCCGAGGTGGCGTGACGCGGCATTTGTGACGTCAGCTGTGCGGAGACACAGGGGATCCCTTTTCTGGGGAAACAAACACCGGTAAGCTCTTCTTTGCAGGCGGATGCGTTAGGAGTGAATCACGGCGATGTGAACCTCCTCCAGGCAGCCGAGGTCGACCCAATCCTGACGGTTACGATCGATCCCGCTGGAGCATCTGTGGGAACAGAGAGGGAAGAGTGGAGCCATAAAAGTCTAGTTTCACCAACTCTTTTTATTTGTTGTTGCCTATCATGGACTGAAATAAGGATCTGCCATTGTATCTGCGAAACACTCGTGTTATCAGGCCAAAGGGAGTTGATGACTGTGGAAAACACAGAACTGTAATGCTTTATTTTCTTTTTAGCAAACATGGGAATAATTTATTTTAAAAGGTTTTAAATGCATAATTTAACTGCAAAATGGAGTAAATGTTAGTGTGGTGATGACAAAATCATGTGCTCTAAAATCCTCTCATATTGCTACACACACACCAAAAATGGAAATAATGCTGTGAATGCAGCATGTTGATGGGAGAAGTCCCCAACAGTAAGTAGATCTTGTCACAGGTTCTAGTAAATTAAAGTAAACCTCATTCTACGTTCTTGGGCCAGACATATTCTCTCTTTAGAGTGTTTGTGCATGCGGTTATTGTTCCTCGTTACCTCTGAAGACGACTACACCAGCTGCAGTTAAAGCCGATCTGAGCGGTGACACATGGACCACAGCTGGTAAACTGGAGACATGCTGAGAGGAAGGAAAAAGGTAAAGGCTGAGGAGGAGGAGGAGAAGGATTAGCTAAATTAACTTTAATGCATTACACAGGCCATCTGCTGCCCCTTTGTTTTGAACGCAAGCTCATTTTCTGCAGAGCTCCAACCAAGATAATAAAGGAAGAGTGTGTGTCGGGTCACTCACTTGGGAGAGGAACCATCTCCACCACTGTGTAATTGCAGATTCTTGACTTAATGATGTCGACTTTGTGATATTCAAAAATGGTTCTCCGCCGAACATCTGGGGCACGCGAGAAAAGACGCAGGGGGAGTGGGGGGGAAGATCCTAGATCAGTGATTTAACAATAACTATACAATAACACCAGAGTCACAGTCACTGACCGGGGATCTGCTCAAGCTCATGAAGCACCACAAAAGCGTCCGCTAGGCCCACTTTGACTGGATGCATCTCTGTGTTGATGACAGCGATGTCCACGGGGATCTAAACCAACCAACTGCAATCAACACCGTTCCAAAGAAAATGATGAAGAGGAAAAGAGGAGTCACCTGTTTGTATGCGAATACAATGCGCCCGTCGCTGTGCAGAACGGCCTGAAAGGTGAAAGTACCCACGCGGATGTTGTCATGTAAGACAACCCTGTTCCACTGAACCACCAGTGCAGTGCCTGGACAGTATAAACACATAAACACAGACATGCACACATATACGTTTGTACTTTTTAAATGACAATAGGACACAGAGGGCAGATTTGTTTGTCTCTCTCACCATTATCAGAGTAAAGCACATTAGAGTTTTCAGACAGATGCAGATCGAAGTTTGCCATTAAAGGTGCGATGTACTGGGTGGCTGTTAGCATCTGGTGGATCACATCTCCGGTGTAAATGAAGCCTGTCAGACAAAACGTGCCGCGATTCACAATGTTCATGTCGCCGTGCAACGGGTCCAACAAAATGTCAGTGTTTTAAATAGCCAGAAACTGTTCACAAGCAAATCTGCAGCTCGTATTTTTACATTAGGACCAACCTCCTGCTGCCACTGTGACTTCTTTCAGTATGTGACCATAGAAGGGGAATTCAAAGGAAAGAGTCACTCTCTGCAAATAAGAAGCAAAAAGGGAAAAGAGGACAGGTCACATTCATACACAGGGAAAAAAAATGCACAAATTTCACAGTTGTTACTGCTTTGTCTGCTGAAATGCTTTCCAGTGATCATCCCTTTAATATAACATCTTTGTCACGTGGACTCAAAGTTAATGTAAATCTTTATTTACTAGTGTGAGTGGTTGGCAGATTCCTACCTCGGTTTGTCTGTAGCTGCTGGACAGAAAAGAACACACCTTCCACATATCGTCCCTCTTCACCCACAGCTCCTTACTGGCAGCATCTCCAGGACCGTAGATCTTAGATGTGTAGTAGGTGTGATCAATATCCTGTGCAAGAATAAGAAAGCAAGGTGGAGGTGGAGAAAATAAGAAGCAACACACCGAGGAGCTGATTATCTGGTTCACGCAACAAAAACCCTGCTTTATAAAACTCACATTGCTAAACATAATAATTAAAAAACAATTATAATTCTAATATTTTTATTACCTTAAGAAAATCCTGAAATATCATGAATGAGAACTATGCATTTTAAGTATTACCACAGTCTGTGTAGGTATGTGATTTGTTTTCTGCTCCTCTGGATGATGCTGCTCTTTGTCGGGGCCCCTCTTATGTGCAGGTCCCCTGGGAGCCTCAGACCTGTTCCTCAATGGCCACCGGGCCTTTTCTATGGGTTTGTGACCCACATTTGATGGCCCCTCTGGAGAAGACAGCTCCTGTGAGTCAGTGAGGTACACACCTGAAAAACCAAGCAGAAGTATATTTTCCATTCAGTCATACATCAATGAGTATATTCAAAAACCTAAAAATTAATACATCTGTACACAACACAAGACGATGACGTCTTAAATATTAACAACTAAACTCGTGCATATTTTCCTTGCAGGACACAAACAAACTGGGGATTGTGTGACCATATAGCAAACATATGATGTCATTCCATCCTCCCAATGACAACAGAGGATCCTAACTTTACTCTTCACAGCAGAGGGCGAAAGAATATTTCACATTCCTCACACCAGCAGCTCCAGGAGACATGTGAGAAGGGGCAGCGGTGGGTGTTGTGTCTGTAAATCTGTCACATGTTGGTCCTGTGGCTGCAGGATCCACCTGTGTGTAGGTGTGATGTGGGAAGTGGGCGGGTTTCGTGTGTGGTGCAGAAGTCGGGAGGACGGAGCTGGAAGAACATTTATATCGACACTGGAAAAGTGTGACTTTGTGAGATCTTTGTCCAAAACAATCTGAAAAACAAACCAGCTTCCTCAAGCAGATTTTGTCAAATTGTTTTAATCTCTAACGGTTAAAATATAAAACTCCCCCTAGTGGCTGGAGGAAGAAACGAAAATAATATCATTTAATTTTGCACACAAATCTAAAGCATAAAACTAAAAATGTTCGTAGAAAATACAAGCAGTGATTTAGAAACTATAAACGCATAATGCTAATGTGAGCGAATGGATGAATGACCACAAAAAACAGTTTGTAAAACACAATAACGTGATAATAGTAAAATAATCAATATTTTTTAAATTTCAAACCTGAATTTCACTTCATTTTTCTTCCCTAATAGTTGGTTATTTACGATCATCTTGCTTAAGCACTATTTATGACTTACCGTAAGCAGACTTTAGCTTCATACAATTTAGATGAAACTGGAAAAGAAGGGCCAAGCCCGTGAATATATTTACAGTCTTTTTCAGTGTCACAACCATCCTTCCTCTCGTTTAGTTCGTTGTGCATCTTCGGTACGAAGGAACAAGAGTTAATTAGCGCAAAATAGTTCTGCGCAATCTTAATGTTACAGCTGGTCCAACATCAAAAAATGGAAGGAAGGAAAACTGAAGTCTTTAAACGAACCATTTATGCAGATTAAATTAAGACTTCTTGCACTGTTGGTCCTGATGTGAAACTTTCCATAGACCGTCCATGTGTCCATGTGTCCGCTCTGTCTGGATGTTACGGGCTGTCTCCGCTGCTGCCTTCAAGTGCTGCCGGAATTAGTCAAACTGTACACAAACCACGAAAGGAGGGAATATATGGTGTTGGAGTAGATAAATAATATGGATGCATGGGGTGTACTAATGGCAAATATATGTTATTCCAAAAAAGAATTTCTCTGATATGATGCTATAGCATAGAAAATAGTTTTTAAATGTTTACCGTATTAGACCTGTTTAGCTCGTTTGTTTATTGCCACTAGATGGCGACATTGACCGTAAATTTGAGAAAAGCAGGAAGAGACAACACTTGGGGGTTGAAGTTCAGGACTATGCTGGAGATTTAAAAAAAAGAGAAAACAATCAGAAAAAAAAATACTTAAGCTCTCTTTAAATGGCTTGGAAAGACCATTATTATCGATATAGATTCAATCATGTTGGCCTGTAATAATGACTATAGTCACTTTTAACTTCATGTTAAACGTCTTTAACATGAGGGTTAAAGGTATAGCTTCTTTTGCTGCTCACTAGAACCCTGACTTAAGTTAAAACCAGAAGATTGCAATATGCACCCTGCAGGACTCCAACAGCAGTTTTGTTGGTCAGACTATGATGCAGCCTAATATTTGAGCAAACTACTACTTATTCAGTCCATAATGGAAAAGGAACCAGGACTTGTGACACAAGAATTCACCAGATATCTGGAAAATGCTGTTTTTGCAACATTTACAAAACCCACTTTCACTTTTTACAAGCCATCCATTAATGGTTTCACCTGTTAATGTTTTGTAAGAATTAATAAGGGTAGATCAACATTTTTGACAAAGACACGCATTCAACAGAGATATTTTTATTTGTCTGCAACTGGCGTCTGAAAATATGACAATCACAAGGGCAAATTAAGAAAGAAACCAGCATTTAGACGTCATATCCAATAATGCCGCCTTTGCCGATGCACTCTCCGATGTAGAACCACATGAGCACCTCGGTGGTTACAAGTCCATTCCTCAAGGCATCCTAAAGAAAAGGAAATGGGTCATGTGGTTCAGAACACATAACATTTTTGGTAATATAAACGCATCTCACCTTGACTGTGGTTTGTCCCAGGCGCCCAGCTTGGTAGCTCTTGACAAGACCAGATGCGGCCTCGATGGCCTTGGAAATCTCAGATGGGGACGGTGGGACGAGCTCGACCCGAGCATAGTGCCAGAAGGTTGCTAGTCTGGGTTTGGAGTATGTGACAGCGCCTGCAAACAATTGAGATAGCTCTTAGAAACAAAAACGTTCGAACTTGAAATATTATCTTAACAAAGTTTTGAAATACTAAAAATCTTTTAAGTGAATCACTTGGTGCTATAACGCGTATAAGAACACCTGGGTGTCAAGTTATTCAGATGCTAATAAGCTAAAATGACCAAACCGGTACTAAATTATTGCATTATTTATTCCAGAGCTAAAACTACGAATAAAACCCATGAGGAAGGCAAATTGACGTACTTCCAATCAATGCTGGTACTTTAGAAACAAGTTTCTGGACTGCCTGAGCCATGTTGACAGTCAACCAGGACACCGGAAGTGGACGAAGCGTGTGTCCTTCTTCTTGTTTTTCCGCTTTAATGCCGGGCACCCAAGCGGTGTATTCAAGGTGCAGTACCGCCATCTACTGGGCTGGAGCGGAGCTTACAGTCGGAATCATACTACTTCCCAAAAAAAGATCATGGAAAAGAATGGAAATCCCAAACTGTACTGTTCTCAGACAATGCAATTAAAACCCAGTGGATATAATATTTTTTTAATTTAACATTTTCCTTCCCAATTCCCTTATTTCACTTAGCCAGGAAAGAGTAGAGCAGGTTGTCTTACATTGCCAACATAAAAAAAAAATGCAGATAGTGATTACAGAGACATATTGGATGCTTGTAATGATAAATGTTGTGATGTTCAAGTTTTTGGGTCTGTATTAAATTTTGTAATGCAAAATCTGTGCATATGTTGATTTGTATTCGACTCACCTCCGTCCACTGTAAAGCCATGGAAATTGCAATAATTTAACACATCAAATGGTCAATAAACAAAGGAGTAAACAGCCAAGGAGGTGTTATAGATAATAATCACATCTAATAAACACATCTCTTAACCGCTTTCCTATTGATCCAAACAAAGCTTTTGAGGTTATTGCTTTCTCCCTGTAAAAGTTGGGACAAGTGCTCGAAATGTAGGATGGTCTTCTGTAGAATGATCTTGAAGGTTTAAATTTCCCCCTTTAGAGCAGACACAGAAGATGTGTTGTTGATGCTGATCCATCAACAACACATCCATTCACAAACCTGATCACTGGCACAAAGATATTTTTGATTGCAGCTCTGCTTACTCCCCCATCCCAGCCCTCCTAAACATCTGATCACATTCAATATTTTTATTTCTTCATATCCTCTATTTATCCTTTTATTATGTTCTCCCCAAGTAAGTTATAAGTTCCACCACACACCCAGAAATTTTGACTTGACCCTGCTCAGTTGTCCTCAAATCTTGAATATTAGCATACTTTTTCCCGCTCAAGAACTCTGGTTTACTTTTGTATACAGTACAGAGAACACAACCCCCCCCAATGGTCAAGGATTCTCAACCACCTTGACACCTTCTTGTAGTTTTGTTTTTTACAATGTGCATGATGTTCCTCATAGGGAGGGTACACGTATGGGTGAAGGCAAGGTACATGCCTGGATGAGTTGTTCTGCTTTCAACACAATAGATGATTCTTTCTGTAATCATTCTCTCCATTGTATTTTCTGCTTTAAAGTCAAAACTACTGGGCTCTAGTGGATTTGATGCTTCCTTCCCTGGTTTATAATAACAATGAACAGTGCCTCTTTCCATTCAGCCCACTTCCCATTATTTATTATGTAAACCTAATAGTTCTTCTGATGCTCTGTAGTGCTTGAGCATAAGAAATCCTATCCCAGTTACATTTATCTCTCCACCAATTGACCTGCTTTTCACTTCACTTTCCCTTACTTTTAGAACTTGATTGATTAGCAGCGTCCAGTATTGACTTAACTTCAACGTTTCATCTATTACTTCTAAATTTTTATTTAATGCCTGTTATTAGTATTAGGCAGCTCCAGCTTCCTGCAAGGATTGTAAGAGTTAGGAAATAAAAGTGTCCCCTCGCTGTCACGGCATTGACATTCTTGTTCACTTTCTATGCTCTCCTCTCTATCTTGATCTCTATTAGCTTGAGGGCTTAGCTTCAATTTTTTTTATCAGCTTCAGTTTTTTTAACCTAACATTTGCAGTTGCAGTAAAGCATCAGAGAAGAGCTCCTCTTTGATGCAGATGCTCAGTTTTCTCTCCGCTGATTGAGGTCTTGTCAAAGGAAGCAGGGTGAGCTGGACGAAGATGGTCTGAGGTTGGACAGACCTTCTTACCAACAGCTTAGAGAAGCCTCAGTATGTCAGTATTTCCTCTGGTAGGTCTGACTAACAGAGTGACTCTGAACCTCCGACCCGTTGGATGGAGAGCTGGATATTTACTCCTGGGACTCTGGAAACTCGGGAGCTAAAACGTGACACACTTTTGCTGAGGGTCCAACTATTTGACAGTTGTAACAGCTTATTGGTACAAAGAGAATTGTACTTAGGAGAAATTCAGCTTCAACATTCTTTCCTCACTCTGCTGGATCGACTGCAGCCTTCTTGCATCTTTAACAACTTTAACTTTAGCGTCTTAACCATCCAGCATAGTGTTTGAGCTGCTTCTCCTTCCAAATCTCTGTCCAATGGTCAAAACATGTTTCCAGTTCATGCTCTTAACAATAAAATAGGCTCTTTCCCCCCCCCTCAAACTAAGAGTGCTGAAAAATTTAGTACAATGGTTTTTATAAATAGACAAGATCCATATGATATGAGATGATAAAACTGCAATCCCAGTTACATTACTGGTAAAACAAAGTTCTCTTGTTACTCCCCCAAAGACCAAGGTTTGGTTCTATTTTTTATCACTAGTATTAAGTGTGTTCATATTTTGTTTACATGTACCAACCAAGTCCATAATAGTTCAGTAAATTATGCAGTCTTTGACGTTGGTGTTGTGAGATGAAGGTTCTTTTTATACCTGGAGGTCAGAACAGAAAACACCTTTGCAGTATTGGAATAATGAGACCACAGGAGAGAAGGCAGAAACAGCTTCTGCATGGGTTTCCCATCAAATTAAACAAACTATGTAATACTACATTTGGAAAATGTGAACGTGTATATGTTTAATTTAGAGCAAAGGTACAATTGTGACACCGACTACTTTATATACAGTATGGATTAAATACAAATGCATCCCTCATATGATTTAAATTGACTGATTCTACAGCTGCTCAACTTCAGCTATTAAGACTACTAGAGAATAATAATGAAATTATAATAAAAAGAAAAAGAAAACATTGATAAACCTCCTAACAGAAAAAAAAGTAAAGGAAGTAAAGAAGTAAGGAAGAATAAAGGAAGTGACAGCAAATATACGACATCTACCATCAACTACAAATTAATAATAATTATAACTTGATTTATGTAGCAACCTTCAGCAAAGCTGATTTGGTTCTGTGGCTGCTGAAAACCAGAGGAAAATAAACCCAATAATGACTTTGGCTTTGAATACTCCAGTATTCAGCTTGAAAAATGATAATATGTGAATGACATAAGATGCCTAAGGGCCTCATAGAATGACAGGGGTAAACTGGACTGTTTAATCTGTTGCATCTGTTGTATCATCCCATTCTTGAAATGGTGAGAAGCTTTGTTTAATCAGGCTGATGCCCCTGGATGAATGATGTATAAAACACAGGGCTAAATCACTAAAATGATTAACACCGTCATTTAGAGCCTGGAGGAAGCCTTTACTGAGCGGAGCAAAGGCTTTTGTGGATTTGGAAGCAAAATATCAGACATGACAATTCTATTATCACAGACAATTTTATCTTTTAACACAGTGGTTGTTTGTATGATGGATGAAACAAATAAAGAAGAGGACAGAAGCAAATATGCTATAGTGACTGGATTTGTTTATTTTTTAATATTATATTTTATATATTTTAATATTTTGTATTTATGTAAAAAAAGATAGACACAAAAATTCAGCATCAAAAGCTTTCAAAGAAATTCAGATTTACTTACATATAGCGCACTCTCTCTCTTAATCCTGTCATCCACTTTGCTTCTTTTGGTTCCCTCAGCTGAGCATCACCAGCGTTGGTGGCAGCCGGACAGATGATTCCTTTCCTGGCAGGTAAATATGTTGAGAAAAACCTGTTCTCGCTTGCTGGTAAGTAATTTTCTGTTGTGTGGAGGCAGGAGCAGTTGAAGGCATGAACCCTGCAACACAAACTCCTCCACTCAACAATGATTCTTTCTACTTAGAATTCAACAATACCGTCTATGTTTGCTTCAAGCAGCTGTTTCTGGTAGATGGCTCATCTAGCACCTGTCTAGGCCTCCGCCATCTCTATGGAGGAAAACTTCAAAAACAGAATTGTGCAGTCATGCCGGCCTCGAGGTCTATTCACTCAAAGCTACCAACACACTTGTGATGCCTCGAAATGCATTTCAGTCTTCAGAAGCATCTTTCCCAGCCAGCGGCTGAACCTCATCCTTCCCCGGACCCTCATTCACAAGTAGCTGTTTCCTAGTTGAGCTGCCATCTGTGCAGGCTGATATGTTTCTGACTTCGTTGATGGTTGCCGTCTGTCATTTTGGATCAAATCATCATCTCTCCTTTCTGTTGCACGGAGGAAGCGATGAGGTCCTGACCCACAACGGTTGCAGTCACCATTACCAGCCCTGTCCATGAGCTCTAATTCTATGACAGCACAAACAGTACAAAATCAAATCAAATCATGAATAAAAATAAAAGTCTATGTATCTTTGAAAAACTAAGAAATAATCGGGAACATACACTGTGAAGGTGTTCAATGTGAAGAGGATGGAGGGCGTCTGGCTAAATGATGGATGACTCCTGGATGACAGAAGGGTAAAATGCTGCCCACTGAGGAACAATGTCGCTCTCCTGTGAAGACCCAAAACATGGTTTGGGTTTTCTTAATCAGTATTTACAGACTTCTTTTGTCATGTGATGAATGTCGCTTTCTTTGTTGAAAAGAGCCGCCTGGCTGAAAGCGTTTTATATGTTCCCACTGAGATCACATTTGGTTTTAGATCATTTTGCTAAGTCTAATCATTTGTGCTTATTTGTGTTTGCTTGAATTTCTTCCATGGAAATATGAGGAGAAAAAGCTGGTTCTGCGCCAATCATTCCAGCTGCTCAGTGGTTGCTGAAGACAAACATGTTTGAATTCCTGGGTCTAAAATTACCAGAATCTTGTATATTGTATATTGCATTGTGGCTAATATACACTAGTAACTGAGTATCACATTAGCTCTCTTCAATTGAATGGGAATAAAAATGTGCACATTCTTTAAACAAAACCACTGTGATGACAATGTGATCATCTGTTGATGTGGCTCTTTCAGAGTTGTGTGAGCACACAAATAATTGTGCTCCTGCTAGAATGGTTCTATACTTGTTTAATACCTCAGGAGAACAGATTTACGCAACTGCTTTTGCAAAACACACCAAAAAAATTTCAGAGCAAGCAGCAAAAATTGCAACGATGGCGGAGACTTGGGATTTTGAGGTTTATATCAACACGACTGAAATCTCTTCCAATGAATCACTTAGTTCATGAACAAACTGTGGATGGGGCCGTTGAGGCAAAGGAACATTTGCAGTTGCATACTATGGCCACTAGACTGCGCTGTCATTGCTGAATCGTTTATTTAATCACGTCTTTGGATTTATAACAAGACCGAGGGGGGACAGAAAACACATTCCATTTTTTAAATTTATTCTCTTTGTTTGTTTATTCATTTCCACATTAAAAAAAAAATCATAACCGATTTTTCAATGAGACTCGGGGCAGAGTCATGAATTTGCTTTGTGTCTTCGGAGTTTGCTGCTGGTGACGCCCGGGTAGCTCCATCTCTCCTCCTTATCTGGTCTTTATAGCTGTAAAATCTCAGTCAGATATGCAAATGGAGTCTTCCCTGATGCACTTGAGCAGGCTGAAACCTCTGAATACAAAGCAAACATCCACTCCAAAGCATCTGTTTTGTTTAATCCTTATATAGTTTGTTTAACAGCTCAAATGATTCTTATGGAAGAGTCATAAGAAGAACAGCTAAGAAATATACCACCAACAACATTGTAAAAACAATAAAAACTTGGCAAATATTGCACATAGATGATTAAAAAGTAATATAACTCTGCATGTATACCGAATATATACATATATATATGTGTGTGCGTGTGTGTGTGTGTATGTGTGTGATGTCATTCAGTGACTTTGCTGGTGTTTTAGCCACTGATTTTCATTTTATATTAATTGCTGTTTTAAACACCCCCCGTGGTCCTCTCTAATGCTTTGTGCAGTAGAACATACAGCTGGAAAAACTCTGCTCCTGTGATCTTTTCATATTACCAAACCTACAGAAGCAGATTTCCTCCATCACAGGATTTTACAGTTCAGAGAGGATGTGCCCCGCATTTAGATGACTTCTGTGCAACCACTGTTCTGATTATAGGACGATTAGCTTCCTTTATTTGGAGAATGGCCTTGATGAGGTTTGGTGGAAAAACAGTGGCAGGCTTTCAGAACAGGAAATCTGATGATGACTGCAGCTGGAAAAACACTGATAAACCCTTGCGCAGATGCAAAAACTAGGATGTTCCAATATTGTGGCAAACACGAATCACTGGCCAGCACGTTAAAGCAATGGACGCTGTTTCTAGAAGGCCTAACTCCGGTTCCTGCTGAACTGAGCCAGTGTCTGACATCCAACTGTTTTCAGCTCAGTAGGCACAGGAGGTTGAGCCCAGACACCTGCACCACCTCACATTTACCACAGGGGGCAGAAAAGAGCGGAGTTACTGCAGCCCAATCAGCGGCACCAGTGACCCGGTTAACCTGGTTGACCCCGGATCACCAACCAAACAGTTTCTACTATCACAAAAGCAACACATAAGAGAGTAACGGCACTGTAACGAGTTTGTTGTAAGAAAACAATGTTGAGTTGAATGTTTCAATTTTAAAGAAATTTTAAAGAACAACTGAACCACAGGCTTATTCTTTTAAACAGTTTGTTGATTTGAAGAGATGTTGACTTCTTGATGCACAGGTTATGGTATTTATTAATAAAACAAGATTAAAATAAAAAAACAACAAAAAATTGAAAATAAATTAGGTTAAGACATAATATGAAAGAGTATAACTCTATCGTTTTAAAGTGCTGCTTGTTCTAAATTAAGGTTGGAGTGTTGAAATACGTTTTTTAAAATAAGAATGAGGGGAGGGGAGGGGAAAGAGGGGAAAAATCACAACTAATAAAATAAAAAAAGTGGCTAAAAGTAATTTGCAATTTTAACTGTGTGGCAATTGAAAACACACCATATCTAGAAACAATGAATATAGTAAAACAACTCTCTCTCTCTCTCTCTTTACACACACACACACACACACACACACACACACACACACACACACACACACACACACACACACACACACACACACACACACGCGGATACAGACAGTCATTACCGTTTCTTTTATGACCACCCAGACAGTAAATGAACTCAGGAATCTATTGCCTCGTGCTTCCTGATAGGACATTTCCTCCACTTCCTTCCTGGATAAGGAAGTCCTCCCTACCCCCCTCCTTCCCCCTCCCTCGTGGTGTCTTCTCTTGTTTCTCTCTCCAGAAAATGCTTTCCTAAATGACTCCTAAATGATTCAACAACAGTACCGTAGTACATTACCAGTACAGTCAAAAATGATCTAATCTAATGCAACAACTTGACTCCCAATCAATTCAAACTTTATTCATATGGCCATTAATACATTGAATTAGCACAAAGGGCCTCACAGTGAATAAAAACACCAAAAAAAGGAAAAGACCCTCCCCTCCCACCCCCACGCAGCGATACATATACAGTCGCACACATTTACAGCCTTACGCATATACATATGCAGAGATACACACAAACACACATACAGACCCACACACACTGTTACTGAAGAGATTACAGATTTGTGCTCCACTATTATCCTGAGTGCTTTGACAGGAAACATATGCTTTGTTGACATGTAGTTATTATAATTGTCATCTGTATCTGTACCAGCTGCTTCCAACCAAGCGCTGCGCATATTGGGAGAAGGTAATGGGAATAATCCGCAGTGTGACGCTCTTTAAATGAAGCTCTGGGGCTCCAAGGGTGTCTTTGGCCTCTCACCCAGTGATTCCAGCCTTTGGAACGTACAGAGGAGGAAACAAAAATGGATTGATGGACCATTCGCACGTGACTGAATAACGAACCCTTGACTCCTTGATGTTGGACGCTGGTAAAGCTTGTGAGGAGCGGAACTTAGCCACTGTGAACACACCGGTTTGACTGAACTGTTCACGGAGCGAGCCAAGTCCTGCCCCTCTATCAAACACAGGACAGACGCTCAGATGACGCACACACCAGCGAGTAAGCTGTCAATAAGAAAAATGAATATTATTTTAAAATACACAATTAAAACGCAACCTTTTCTTTTGAATGGAAGAGCTAACTCTTTCTTGCAAGAGCTGTTTAACTAAACTTGATAAAGAAGAGAAGTCATTT
Source organism: Takifugu rubripes (assembly GCF_901000725.2). Lineage (NCBI taxonomy): Eukaryota > Metazoa > Chordata > Actinopteri > Tetraodontiformes > Tetraodontidae > Takifugu > Takifugu rubripes. The sequence goes on from NC_042306.1 coordinate 4,801,058, forward strand.
GGATTTTAATGCAGATTCTGTGATGAAATGTCCAAACACCTTGTTGTAACCTGAACTTAATGGCAGAGAAATTAATGAGGGCGTAATCTGTCCAGCAGCAGACGGCGGGCTCTGGCGTGGTGACCTCAGCTAGAGTGGGTCTTCAGGTGTTGGGGCCTGACGGATTCAGCTCCAGCTGGTTGGAAATCCCTGGCAATGTGATTTACATTACATCACAGCCAAATCACTCTGCCAGGAATCCCTCCAGCTAAATCCACCATTCTGCGCCCTGACTGGGCAGGCGGGGACGAGAGGCGGTAGGGGCTGGGGGAGGGAATGGGCGTGGGAGGGAGGCAGAAAAAAAACAGAGTAAATACCTAGAGGGAAAGATGTGATAATGAGGGAAGGTTGAGTTGAGGGAGGGAAAAAAAACGTGTTAGCAGCAGGTGTCTATCTGAGTGCACATCGGAGTAGCCGAGCGTTTACTCCCCTCATCACATTGTAATTATGGGGAATACACACACCGTCTCTGCTAACACGTGAACCCGCATCACGTGTGGAGCCTTTTCTTTTGCTGGCACACCTGTACAAACACAATTGAAGGCACAGACTCGGCACGCATGAGCACACGCAGGTGTGTCGCGCCGCGCCGTTCTGTCAGTGATCGATTGGGCTCACGGTGGCGACAGGCTCACGTCTCACATTTCTTCAGTCCCGCACGGGCAAACCAGGCAATCTGAGGGCAGAGCAGGAGGAGTTTTAGCTAAAAGCATTTCAGGAAGCGCACTTCACATGCTGGGTTTGGCCTGCAGGTGCAAACAGTTGCCAAGAACAGGCTGAATCACAACCTGGTGGTTGGGGGTCAAATATTCTAACAATGTCAGTGTTTGATAACTCCGTATCTCATTTAACTCTTCTGAGTGGTTTTGTCTGTGTATTTCAAGCTTTAAATGCTTCTATCCTGAAAACTTTCAGTGCCGAGGAGCATTTGGGGAGGACAAATTCAGGCTGGAACTCTGCTGAGGGGCTACCTGCATTTGAATCAAAAAACATAGAAGACAAAAACCTTCAAACCTGAAGGACCAATGGCAGGAAGAACAAGAATGAGGAGGACGTTTAGCAGCAACCGAGTAAAAACAAAATCCTAATCTTTAATACGGCACAAGCACATCATGTCATGCGCAAATCATATTAAAATATGCACATTTGATTGAGTTACCTTTGCTTCTTTCTTATCCTGAAGCCCAGTAGCAGGAGGTGGGTGGATGTGACTGGCCTTGACAAATATTTATCTCATGACGGTGTTTGAAGGAAGAGAAAATATGACTAACAAATCCAAAGTAAACAACAGGCTCCCTCTTCCTCTGAGACTGATATGCAGTTGCCTCTGGTTGGAAATGTTGCAATAATATTATAGACCGTCACTTAAATCCACTTGTGTGTTTGAGCAGAGTTAGATAGTCTATCTGTAGCCGCCGTGATCTCACACGTCTTTAGGCTATGCCTTTCTCCCTCTATTCCAGTAGCTTGTCAGAGGAAAAAAATAACATTTGCTCACAATGTTTATTTTAAAACCTGTTGTAAAGCTGCTATACCGGTAATCACTATCCAGTGGTCAAAGAAAAAAAAGAACACCAAAGTGCTCTCACTGCTATGAATAAATAATTGACTTCTAATTGTTGTGTACATTGTTCCTTCAAGTCAAGTCATGTTTTGGCTCACCATTTTTGGGTAAAAGTTGTGAAATTACAGTGTCAGGCTGCATGCAAAGGGATATTTATCATCGTCAGAGTCTGAAATAAACTGGTGAATGGGGATTAATAGTTGGCTATGGATGTTATCCCTCTGGATTTAATGTTAATGTTTAATGTTCTGACGAGAAACGCACACCCTTTTCTGCTTTCCCCTGGTGGCCAAATCATCTACACACAACATGAAAGCCTCTGTGCTTCAGCTTGTGGTGTTTGTCATGTTTATCTCAAACATTTGTGACCTCCTGTGTCTGAGCAGAAAAAAAAGCCTACGCTTAGCCCTTTTTTTCCTGCGCTTGAATTCGAGAACCACTCAGGGTAACTTCATAGCACGCTATCTGCATGTCATCATCAATGCTCCCACCTCCTCTCACGCTCCCCATCAGCTGCCAACCTAAAGTAGTCCTTTTGGATAATGATGAGTGCTAATGCAGTCCTGACATATGCTAGGGCGGGCCAACGCGACAAAATTCCTCTGCAGGGACCTAAGGGGGATTTTTCGAATGGACTAAAGAACAGACCCAAAAATCTCAAAGGGGTTTGAAAAAAAAAAACTCAAACCCCCCCTCACCCGAGGCTACCCATGTTTGACAGTACATGCACAACAATTAAGCTGGCTGAGCTCCAGGCTACCCAAACAACAGCAGGAAGTAGGAACACACACACACACACACACACACACACACACGTACGCACGCACGCACGCACACACACACACAATTCTGAAGCATAAGGTTTTTTTTGAGAATTGCAGCACTTTTTATGCTTTCTCAACACACCTGCCTAATGTTCTAGCAGGGGATTCTGTGTTTCACCGTAACAGGCAGTAAAAGCCTGCATCAAAGCACATCCATTTCTGTAGCACCCAAACATCCGCAGCTGCCTCCTCATTCTGGAGCGCGTTAACCTGACACTCCAGCGCGCCCTCGCTCCTCCTCACTACCTTTTTTCTCTCTCTTTATCAGCCAGAATTGTTCTCTTGTGATCACCCCGTGATTTTGCCATTTTCAGCCCTGCTGTATTCTGGCCAGACACATTTCTTTATTCTGGGACGAAGCCAAGGGCACACATGATTGGTTAAGGTCTGTCTGGAGTTTGCAAATGCCTGCCCCGTCCTGGTTTGACCTTCTGTGCTGACTAACAGGCACCGCAAATAAACCAGGGGATATGTTTTACCACTTCTCTCCTGACGTGCAGAGCTATGCGAGAAGAACTCGTGTGCGGCGCCACCTCATTGTGGAGCTTGAGTGGGGATTCGAGGAGGAGGCAGAGGCAAAGACAATGGACTAAACTAAGGAGAATTCGGAATTCTCAAAATCAGACAGGAAGCCTTGATGGGACCTTTGCCACATGTGTTTGAAATCAAGCCGATACTCCATAATCCACGCGATCACAGTTTGGGCTTTGTTGTTCACGTGATGACACCCCAGACATTTTTCCCCCTTCATGCCAAAACACATCTTTCAATATTCACGTAATCCACGGAGACGTGTAGCATATACCCAAAGTTTGCATTGCTTTGGTATGTTATACAATTTGGGAAAAATAAAAAATGGCTAGTGTTAATTAATTTAAATGTTTTTTTTTAAATTACCAGTTGTTAAAAACACAGCTCTTTTAGTCTTTAATATTTTTCAAGCTTTCATCCAGAGCAGATAAATTCCCGTCCAGTAACTATGGAACACAGTAATGAAATCCATGTTTCACAGCTCCTCTCTCTCTCTCTCTCTCTCTCTCTCTCTCTCTGTCTCTCTCTCTTTTGCAACTATTAAAGATTTACAACATCCAAAAGTCCAGATAGAACTAACATCTAATTTCCAAAAATCATGTAAATTGTCAGTAAAAGTGTAAATCAGATTGAGCTTCTATGTGTACCAAAGTGAGAGTAATCCAAAAGAACCATGGCTTAAGTTTGCCTGTAAAATAAATCAATAAAAATGAGCCCAATTTTGCTGTGGTTTGGCCACTGGAGCGAAATCACTTCTGCAGCTCTCTCTCAGATCCACTTCCCAGCAAGTCTGGAGGCCAAACACCTCCTCAGAAGTCCTTAACTTTATTTTGCGTTCTGCCTGGAGCCATAAGCATCTGCAGGCCTTTAAAACATCCTGGTTGGACATTTGGTCCTGGATCAGGCCTGCGCCGAATAATCAAATGAAGGCTTTCGATGCTCGAACCCGAGCAAGACGTTTGAACCTAGAATCCCAGATAATTGGGGGAATTACAAAACAGTGAGTCTGGTGTCATAAAACAGATTTTGCAAAGATTTCAGCTGTGAAACTGTTTATTATTTTTACGAAGCCGGTTAAAAGGAGCCTGCTGGGACCGGCTGCAGGACTCCTCGCGACCCCGATTAGCAATAAGCTGCAGTTAATGGATGGCCGGAGAGTAATTAAAGGCCTCAGAAAGTTCCACTAAAAACACTAATCCTAATTATCTTTTGCTGAAAACTGTTAACATTTCCATCTAATTTCATACGCTCCAAAATTACAGCTGTGGAGTCTAAATAATCAATAATCCAGATGTCAGACTGAAGTTACTTTTTGACTTGGAGGTGCGTTTCCTGCTACACACAGGAGAGACACAATGAGTTCCACATCTTTGAAGCACAGTGGTGGCAGACAGCAGAAGAGGTGACAACAAGTCTTCAAATCATGCCCAGCAGCGAGCGTGCGAGCCGACAACTGAAGACGAGACCGCGCTTGAGTCACAACAGGAGCCGCTGCCGCCGCTGCAGCAGTGGTAGCAGTGCCAATCAAAGTTTCCCCACACATAAATGGAGGTATAGGGAGTTTATAGGCTTTGGGAAAATGCAATAAAAGCTCTTCAGTGAATGCAACCATCTGTCTTCCCAAAAGAACTTCCTGTAAACAAAACCGGGGAGAAGAAAACATTCGTCCAGCACTCTGCCACTGCCTGGAATCAGCCTTTCATCTTTGTTTTCTTCCCGTCTTTTGCTCGGCGCTCTCTTTCTCTCACATCGTCTCGCCTGATGGCGTCAGTTTTCTTCAATCTTTCTTCGTCATTGCTCCTTTTTTCCTCCCAGTGAAACCTTCCTGAACTCCTTTATTTTCCTGTTCTTTGAGTCAAATGTAAACTACACTCACTGTTCTCTGCTTCTTTAGTATTGTTGCTGAAAATGGCGAAAGTTATTTTTGAATTAAATATCGCTGTCTCTATTTTTGTCGTCGCTACGAGCGCCCTAATCTGGAAAATGGCCTCTTCGTTTAGCCGTGCTTCCTTCTGGTTGTCAGACTCAATAAACTGAAATGAGCCAGGCCTGGACATCGTCTCCGGACACCTCGACCGATCCAGAACCAACATAATGTCGTTTACAGGACAGAGGGCTGCTCGCAGGTCTGAGCTACGTCCTGTCCCATTTAACTCAGTCTTGTGGAGCCAATCTGGTGTAGACCCACAGTTTGATCAACCATAAAGCAGTTAACTATCACTATCAAGGCTAGCTTAGTGGCTATAAGGTAAAAAAAAATCTAATTATTTTTTAAGTTAAAAAATTCTTTCAAAAAGCTGGGGAAAAATTGGTTAATTCAGAATATTGTTATCACTTCCGGTCTTTTTAATTTCAGAAGCAGTTTGTCAGGGTCACGCTTCTGCTCCTGCCGCTCCTTTGTTGAGAGTTGCAGCCTGTCAGCGAAGTTAAACCAAGTCTGGTCTGGTTTTCTGTCTGACATATGGTCAAAAGCAGGTGCTTTTCTCCCCCCTTCACTCCACTTTTCTGGACAGCGTCAGTTAGATCTGCTGCGGCGACTGGGCAGCTGTGAGTCTGGGCTGTCAGATGTGGGAGAACGTCTGCTTCCGACGCCTTTGAACGTATGGAGGGAGGAAGGAAGCCAGAACCAGACAGAAACAAGAGGGAAAGTGGGAGAGAGAGACCACGAGGCCCAAGCGTCATTGTTGGTTTCTCATTTTTTTTAAAGAGGAGGGAGGAATGCAACAGATGAACAGAAGCTGCTACGCGCATAAAACTTTACACCTTCAAATATGAGACAGAATTCGGAACCTGGGTTCAAAGAATACGAACCCTTCGATTTAGCGGGCAAAAAGTGCCCACTGTTTCAAAAACTGTTGTAAATGTAAAGGAGCCGCATAGTTAAGACTGAAAAATGATATAAAAAGGAGTCCTGGAATTAATTAATCTGTGACCCCTTGACTTGTTGTAGTCCAACACCAACCAAATCACAATATTCACCTATTAGCTGAAATCTAGCACCAACTCTTTAACTCATAGAAAAAAAGTCAATAAAGTAACAGCCTTCCTCAACATCCTTAACCTGCCATCTCTCATTTTTCCCCACTATTTCAGCCAACAGTGCAAATTTCACTCACCTTTGAAACTCGCGTGAGGCAGAGATGAGCGTCTCAGAGGCTCACATGCATGTCTTTATAAAAGGGAACAGGAGGAAGCCCTGATGCCGCTGCACGCTCACACTGATGAGATCCAAAAGTCACAGAGTTCAGCACAAAAGACAACACAGGTCACAGCGTGCGCGTCGACGTGTAGCCTGAAAAAAGGAAAAAAAAAAATCAGCTCCGAGCGCTCTGTCGCTCCACCTCCTCCAAACTCCTTTTCAACTTCAAGGGTGTGGACAGAGTCAGAGCTATGACTACGACTCTAGTCCACATCATTCACACCAGTTTGCTTTCTTACAAACCACACCCAGCATGAGAGAGAGACACAGAGAGAGAGAGAGAGAGAGAGAGAGAGAGAGAGTTCTCCTTAAATAACACGAGGAACGAGTGAGGAAACTTCTGATTTTAGGGTGAAATAGATCCAAGTATAGAAAGGGAGCCGCAATCAATCCAGGATGTTTACGTTATTTGGCAAACGGGTGCTTTTGTGCGATTTTTCGTAGGCGCTGTGGACTGTGACTTTAAACATGGAATTACAGATAGAGGGGATTAAATGGCGAGCATGGTGGTGTTTGCTTCATGCCTCCACATGCTCCTCTGTATCTACACATCCGGCTGCACATTTGCAACATGTGCGTGTGTGTGTGTGTGTGTGTGTGTGTGTGTGTGAGTGGGCACGGTTGTGGCCTATACTTTCAAGGCCCGCCTGCGCCGCCGCGCTGATGGCTAACAGCTGCCATCTCTTTCCTGTCTGAGTGGGTATACAATCCATGCAGTGATCATACACTATGCCTACATCTGGTCGGGGTTAGCCGAACACGTGCAGAGTCCCGGCACAATTCCTCTGTGCCTGCTGTTTATTTGATCTCACTTTATTATAACAAAAGGCCGTCTGGACGCTGCTCGCCACCGGACAGGTTTTATGACACCATAAGTGAAAAATATGATTCAGGTTATTCCTGGCATCATAATCTTTCTTTTTTTTTTAGTGCTCTGAACTTCCATGCAACAAGAAGGTTACTGGAAATCTGTTTGGAGCTGATAAGCAAATTCTGTTATGGTTTCCATGGTGGAGATCTAATATACCGTGTCACGTGTAGTAAACGCTCCTCAATATCAGTGGGAATAGTTCTGATTGCAATGAGCGAGTGGATCCTCAGCACGATGCGATTGGAAATGAATATTCCAGACGGGGAACATGAGCGCACGCTTGTGCGATCATCTTTTCTTCCTCTGTAACTATAAAACACGCCCAAGGTGAGGCAGTCTTGATGTCTTGAACGTGTTTATTGGACTGCCAAGCAAGTGTGTGTGTGTGTGTGTATGTGTGCGTGTGTGTGTGTGCGTGCCTGTGTGATCCCACAAAGATAAAGAAGATGTTACGTCAATAAAATGAAAACAAAAGACCATTCATGTCCATTAACCATATCGACCAGTAAGTTGGTCCATCTCCAGGGAGGGGTCATCGCCACTGCAGGTGTTCCCCTTTTGTTACTTTGTGATCAGTTTTATATCCACACAAGCCTTTTTGGCCTCCCTGATGAGCAGCAAGTCGTAAAAAAATAAAAAGCTCACCTCAGTCGTTAGGCAAAGGCTCCATCTTGGATCAGGAACAGGCCCAGAACCAAAAGGACGGGTCAGAAATTAAAACAGAATAAGAAATGAAGGAAGCTGACTCGCTGCGATCACTATCGGGTTCTGTATCCTTCCACACAAACTAGTACTCCATTAAGGAAAGCTATTTTGGTTATTTTGCAAGATAAAGAGCCATTTTCCGGCCGGCTGCTTGATTTTCAGACGCAATTCTGTTCAAAATGGTTGATAAAAACAGAAAAGTGATAATGTTGGGAGGCTCGGTTGGGCCTCGGCCATCGCTGACAAAGTTATCAAATTACACGAACGTTCCTCACATTGGCAGCAACCTTATCATCTTCCTCATTCCGAGTCCTGACGGATGACAGGTGCATGTGGACATTCCAAAGCCGCTGCTGCTGGAAGCTCAGCGAACACCAGCACCAACCCCACACCAGCACTGGTACCATCCGCGTACCTGTTGGTTGACCAGCACTGCATACTCCCCCGAACTGATGCTGAAATATAGACGAAGGAAAGGGATTTTAAAAACAAGAGAAGGTATTTGCACTGGAGGTCTGCCCATGCGGCAAGTAAAAACAACGCCGCCAGAGAACAGACAGGTCGTTCCAGAAAAACTTTCAGTTGTGCCACAGAAGAATGCAGCGCGCACCGGCACAATTCATTTATTCACAATCCTCTTCCTTCCATTAAATAATTCCTCCCAGAATAACACGTTATAGATATTAAAAGTCTCAGAATATACTGTATAGTGTGTGTGTGTGCGTGTGAGTCTGCACATGTGTGTGTGTTCCTGTTTTCCTGTGAGGGTATGAATGAATCATCCTGAGGTGGCCCCACCCTACGTGGGCGGTTAATTTGGCCGGGAGTATTTGGCCTCTGTCAGTCTGCCCGTCGCAGACAGAGCTGCTCTCATAACTGGCCTCTTTGTTCCAAAATGTCACTCCTCTCAAAGCAACAGAAGGAATCCCGCCGATGCCTCTTTCTTTGTTTCTGTTTTCCGCCATGACGGATCGCGACATGCGCGGCGCTAAATGGCAGACTGGTACCGTGAGCCGTCGGGACTCGCTTTTAAACCTTTTTAATCTTCAATAAACTATATTTTCCACATCCTGTCTGTTGCCAAAGTCTTATTAGCTCCACTTTATTAAAAGCAGAAAGAGTCTTGCAGGAATGTTTATTTTCATACAGGCGAATTGTCCTGTAAAACTGTCTTTTTATAAATGATTTCCATTAGGTGCACTAGAAAGACTTTTATATGGGAAAGGAATCGAGTTGGTGAGTTTTTTTTTTTTTTCTTAAATCACAAGTGGCTTGCTCCACTTAACTAAAAGTATTTACTAGAATATTTGTGGTTTCAAAAGTTGGGTTTTAGTGTCTCATAATCCACACCAGTGTTATCCTCACAATAACCCGTCTATTCCTGCTCAGCCGAGGCAGCAACAGCAGCAGCACTACAGTGGTCCTCGCAAATGCTGGAATCCATCTTCATCCCGGGTTCTTCTTTTATTCTTGGGGATTGGGATCATTTCTGACGTCAACCTCTCATGCGGGCTCAACCTCAGGTGATACACGACAGAGAGCTCAACAGGGGAAAGCTACAAAGATAAAATTGTGTTTTCAGCCCTCGTTTGGGTTCAGTTCAGTTCCGCAGCGATTACGATCAAACATCGGGAAGAATACAAAATTAATTAAACCCTATCTTTCTAATTTTTCACATTTCCAGATGCTGGACACACTACAAACATCTGGTTGATCAAGAATCACATACACGCACACAAACAAGCACGTGCACATCCCCCCATCCCCCACACAAGTACACACACCTATCAGGAAGTTCAAGTCTCCAATTCAACCATGTTTTTGGAGTGTGGAAGGAAATAACTAAAGTGCATGTTAACGTATCAGCTCGACGGAGACTGAAGGTTTAAGTCGCGCTAACAAACCTAGATAGCAGACCAGTCAGACTAGACTGGGACGAGATGTACCACACATGTGCTGCACCAAATTCTTCAATTGCTCATTGGGGAAAATTAAAGCATCTTGAACTGAATTGAAATCCCGACCAGGAAGTTGAGCAACAATAGACAATAAACAGAGGAGCTTTAACAGAATAAGCTAGCTGAATGTGATGAGAACTGGAGTTTGTTTTTGGATGATTGACGAGACCAGCTCTGTTGCTAACTTGCTAGCTCGCTATTGACTTATGTTGTAGTCTGTGACATTGAAAGTCACCCAGAAATGGCCCAGTAAGAATATCTACCACTTAGCTTAGCCTGCATTGACATGATTTACACTTGATTAAAGTGACTAAACACCCGTGCATAAAAAGCCTCCTGGGACAAATACAGATTGTCCTTAGCATCGGGTTCTTTGTGAACAGCATCGCACTGATGTGATGTGATGCTACACACATGTAGCCGATGCAGCTGTTACTATCAGGGGTAAACACTCCAGCCAGATCAAGTTGTACCAAATCACAGTCCCCAGTGCCCACGCATTCTCCCTCCCACCCTCTCAAATAATTAAAGTAGCAGGAGTGCCACCAGAAAAAACATGCAAAATGTGCCTCTGGTACCTTCACTGGGAAATGAGTGGGCTGGTCAATAATTATTAACACCATTTGCAACACACTGTTGACACATGCATACACAGATGCCCTGATTCGATTAAGATTAAATATTTATCTAGCATCACAGCCCAGTAGGTTCATACCAAGTACTGGAACCAAGCTTCCAAGTCTGACACACTCTAATACTATGTTCTGCCTATCAATCTTAGTATCAGAACAACTGATACAAGGCCAATTGGGAATCTCCACTTGGTGAATCCAGGTGAAAACCACACTATTTACTGTTTATGACTACTACATTTGTAATCCCTCTCCCAGCGTTTAGGGAAAGGCAACGATGACAAATACGAACATCATATTTTCACCCACAAGCCAGTCAACTGAGGGTTTATCCTGACTAATCCAGACACAATTACAGCAACAACAGCACAATTAACAAGGAATGTTTCACTGACTTGTATTGGGGTTGAAGGATCAAAAAGTGAATTTAATGCGGTTAAAGACATAATTCTGCAGGTGTTAATATGTTTTCCCCTTCTGTTTAATTGTGGAACAAAACTGTTTCGCTCTTTTTTTTTAACATTTATGAGTCAACGTTTGACAGACAAAAATACACAGTTGCTCTGTTACATCTCCCAGCAAAGAGATTTTCATCTTACTGAAACCTCTGAAGGTTTTACGCCTATTTTACTGAAAAATGCTTATTTTACTGAAAATAAAACTTAAAAGTTGACGATAGATGGTCATTATTGCGAGCTCTCTCTTTTTTTGGTCATTTCAGGTGCTGGACTAATTAACTCCGAACGTATCCTCGTTCATAAGATACAGAAATAATAAATTCCCTTTTCTAATCCACGGTGGATTTTGTATCGGCTATGAGGGGAGCGAGTCTGATATTATCTGTCATATCAAGCCCTCATTTCATTCATGCTCATGATGCATCATGCCTTTTAATTAAGCCTGACCTGTCAGCGTCAGGTCATGCTCTGGTGTACTGTTACACTCACAAGGTGAATGTGGCAGGTGTTAACCCTCGATGCTCCCAGGATGTGCATGAGCCACTTCATTGTTTTGGCTTCCTTCTGCTCAACAGAAGCGGATACAGTTACCTGTGTGATGACCACAATGCCCTCAAATCCTTGATTTCTCCTCATGCAGGCCCCCAGTTTGAAAAAAACAACAACAAAAAAACGGAGCGGCGCGACCCATTTCTCACTGCTGTTGTGGACCCTTTCATTTGTAATTTTTTCTTTCTTTAATCTTTTGCATCTGTCCTGGAGAGACTGTAGTTATTTGAATGAGATGGTCGACAAAACAGCTACTTGTTCCACATGTGGGACGTTTTTAAATGCATTGCAAGTAAGCTGACAAAAGCAGACTGTCTCTGGACACGTGTACTGCATTATTTGAAGGTCATTATCAGTCAAACCAAATGGGACAGAAGAGTACAGAAACAACGAACATATGCCGATGGGTGTTTTTTTTTTATGCACATTTAGTCTTGTTGTCGGGTAGCTTGTTTTCAAGCTAGTTTTGTAGCCTGCAGTGCACATGAACTGGATGTGAGGAATCTTCCCTAAAGCATGGCAGGGTTAATAAATCCTCCTGATCCGATCTGCAAACCAAAGTTTACGAGAACGTTAATATTCTGCAAACATGCTGACTCAAAGAATGCGGTTATTTTGTTGTCTCTGTGTGCTGCTGCCAGAGAACATCAGGCTTCCATAGTGTGTTACTGGCAAAAGGCAGAAAGGTCAGACGTAGGCGGCAAATTCCTTCCTCCAATTCGGCAACGTGTAGTGATTTAAAGAGAGAAAAGTGCTTTTAATCACTAAGTGAAGACAAAAATTATCATTATTAAATTAAATGTTGGGCTATTGATTTGTGTCTCATGCCATCATGCCCATTGTCTGGTCTCTGACCTAAATAAATAAATGGTCCTTAAATTACAAATCAGTTACAGATCGAAGGTGATGTATTAAATGTGCAAATTCCCGGGTGTAAAGAAACACCCTTCTCCTAGATGACACCCCAATGAATGGCACCTTTATGCACCGAACGTGTACAGAAGCATTCTCATGCAACAATTAAGCAGTACAAAGGCATTTTAAGCAAAGCCAAGACATTTATTCAGGCAGGTTTTAACAATTCGCTGATGACGCTCTGCTGTGAATCCTCTCTAAGCTAAGGTTTCGACCACGCCTGACATCCACCGAACTGATCCCTTTTACTGCCTGTGCCAGAGATGAGGAAAACGTGTTGGAAAACACTATGAGTCACATGCAGGCTCCTGTTTGGGGGTGAAGGCGCTCAGTAGCTTAGCAGAAGTCTCAATCCATGATTTTGTTTTTTAAATGACACACGCCTTATTTTGGATTTTTCCCCATGTTAAATTCCAATCAAAAGTTGATTAATCAAGCTACAGTATATTATTATTATTATCAGACATGAGTTGTCTGGCATGTGCATAAACATGCATCTGTTGAGGCGACAGCTTGTGCAGAATTTCAGCAACGTGTTCTACACGATGTGGATTAGCCATTAGGATATTTATGGATTTGGACAAGATTAAATGATGGAAAATATGCACAATTCAGCACAGCCACAGGAGCAGAATATCACAAGTGATTAACACTGTTGTTAAGATTAGGTATCAGACAATATACAATAAAACATATCAGCAAAAGGAAATAAAGGAAAGGAAAAACAACAAAATGTGGTTTTAATTATGCTGCATCCATGAAAACTATATATATGGTTCAACAATAAAATCTCCCCTAGAAAAAAAACCAACGTAAAATCCAGAGTTTTTAGACTAAACAACTACATCCTTATCTGTCACTGACCAACGCGGCAGGATGTATGTGTATGTGTGTCTCAGTCAGGCTATAGATGTTTTCTCAGATACATTTCTAAAAAAAGGCGGGAATTTAACGCGGAAAGCTACTGGAAAATCACTGGAATTGCACCTGAGTCCTTTTGTATGTGTTGGACACACACAAACACGCACGCACACACGCACGCACGCACGCACACACACACACACACACACACACACACACACTGTCCTGTGAGCCATGTGCTTGTGGATATCTGTTGGCATCTGGCTCTTATTTCCTTTCTCCATGTCGCAGGCGCAGAGGCTTTCAGCATGAGTCACAGCCCTGAGACCTCCCAGGCAACCGGGCTGGCCTCTAAAGACACAATACATTATCAGGGAAAATGTCACGACCGTTTTGTCGAATTACAGCAACACAGACCCAGACAGAGCTTTTAAAATAGTCTCGGCTATTGTTTTGTCACCGCTGGGGCTCATTCGTCTGCAGTCAAGGCCGACGCTTAACTGGGTTTACCAAATTAAACCGCTGCGATGAATAAATTGCCTTTTAGATAGTGTCGCGACTGTGGGTTCATTTTTGTCCTGTAGCCAATGTTCGCACGCTGGATTTTATTTAGCCTCTGCGTGAGATCGGCTCTGATCTCTCAAGATGTTGACCCACACACAGACAGGGCTCAAAATGAAAACGGACGGCAGCGACACATCACAAAAGTGCACGGTGAGTCTCAAAGTGGACCAGAGTAACATTTAACAACAGAGAATAATGCGCCAGTGCCACCTTTTCGATGGCTTTAGAACTTTTGATGCTAATGCCAAATGGACTATTAGGGCTGCTATTTCTTTGAAGCTGGACGTCTGTGGAAGTGTGGTAAACACCAGCGGGGCCAGAGGCCATTCTTTGTTTTCTTTCTGTTTTGGACCAGTCTGGTCTGCAGGGGCCTTTTTGCAGGAGGTGTAGTTAAAGTCAATGCTGCACTGACTCGCCAGAGAGCTCCACGAATGCCTGTGAACTATTCCCATGCTGTAAAGAACTGCGTCACCATGACTGAAAGTGCGTTTTCCAATTCAGGGGGACAATATAGTTCTGTTGAGTCAAAGCTATTAAAAACACATGAGTGCGCTGACCTGCTGTACATGCCAAAATACTTAATAATCACCAAATATCCATTTAAAGAAAACACAGTAGTAATAACACGACACACCAATGCTCAACAATATGTGATAACATAAAAAAAATCCTAAAAAGGCTCCTCACCTTGTTGGTTTAAAAGTGAATACACATGGGGCAGACTAAATAAAGTAATTCTATCTACAAATAAATAACAATATATATATTGAATTACCATTAGTATTATTTTTGTAAGTATTATTATTGTCATGAGGTCACTTGTTCCTGTCTGAGCGCCGGACTGGCTCCCGATCTGTCCTGTCAACCAGCTGCTCTTCACTTTTAGCCCGATTCCTGAAACTGATGGCGGCCAGATGGTGAGAACTAAACACACACGCTCCCCCCTACAAACACACACACAATGAGATGCGTGATTGCTGTGTCTTCCGCTGCAGAATGACTCCTTGCTACCTCAGTCGAACCCGAGCCGCAGCCATCTGAGTGTCAGTGGAAGAGTCTGCGAGGGGAAAACATGAAGTGCGGCTGAGGGGTGAAGTCATGTTGTTGTGCAACGTGTTTTTAAAACACTGTTCTGTGCTGCAGAAGGGACAGTTCGACGTAAAAGCACAGAATTATCTGTAGGATGATCTAGGGGCGTATATGGAACACGATGAGTTCTTTCGTAAAAGAAAGTGCATAAAAGGAAAATTATGCTAAAGCAATAAGTATTTATTGGGTCTTTTAATCCTTAACGGTGCCACTGTGTGCGACAGGCTGCGGGCAACATGTGTGTAAACACTGTTATTGTCAACACATATTAAACATTGCGAGTGAAAAGCGCCGACGGGGCTCTTTTCAATGTGGTGTTTGACCAGCTGAAGCGCACAACACGCTCGCCAGTGACAGACATACAGGAACTCCAGAGGGGAGCCAGAAAAGCAGCGTGTAATTTCATTCCGATCACGAGACATTTTTACCAGAAAAAGAAGGGAGGGGGGGGGGCTTCGTTTCTGGTTTGGTTGAGAGTGAGATTGTCATGTTGTGAACACGAAATGGCGTTTCCCGGAGAGTGCACAACTGCTAAAATAGCTGGCTGTATTGTTTCCTGTGTCCCTCTACAGCTATTTATATCAGATGTGTCTGCCAGGGGGAACAGTCCTGGTTCTGGTAAATGGGTCTGACCCAATCCAGGTGATCCACTACAAACATATGAACGCACGATCATGCGACCTTTGATTCACTTATTTTGAATAAAAGACTCAAGTTGCTTTTTTTTATTTGTCTAAATGAAACAAACCAGCAAAATACTGTATCTAGGAGACAAATCTCTTGTCATATGGTTGAGACATATGTTCGCCTCATGTTTTTCCCTCCGTTTTCTGTGTGGTGAGCGTGTGGCTTCCTTCCAGGGCTGGACACGTGCTGGTCATTCCCTAATGGTGGAAGCTGATGTCAGTCACAGCCGTACCTCTTTCTAATGCTCCCAACATAGTTGTTACGCTTAAGGAATGTGGATCAGGACCATATGCGCCGTTGCCCATTAAGGTGGAACAAAACGGTTTTATACCTCTTCTCATTAAAGTGTTGACATTCTCAAAATGTCATCAATCGCTCTGGTCAAAGCTGATTACCGCCGTTTGTAAATGGGTAAAAAGAGTGTTTGAAAGGCGAATTATTCCAGCGTCATTGGCAACACTATCTGCGGTGCTAACAGCCTGTAACACCTTGTTATCCACCGGTGTTCATGCCAGCAACCGCTTATTTGCTACTTTGCAAGGTATCAAATATACAAACCTGCTCACACCTCCGACTCGCCCAGTAACGAAGCCTCGTCAGACGCCTCCGCGTTAAGGAACTTGTGTTGGCCTGAACCTTAAATGATCCGGAGCTGTTGCCTGAGCAACTAGGTCACGGATACCTTCGCTGACAATCAGGTCTCAGGTTTTACATCAGCCAGGAAAATTTCACTGGTTGATCAAGCGTGTCGTGTTATCTGACGCCTTTTATAATTCGCTCCTCAGCTCCGATCGCACCAAAAGAGCTATCATGTCTTTGGACGACCACGTCTTTGTCTGGGGCCCCTCTGGAACCAATCGCGGTCGGTGTTTGGATTTCACGTAACCTGAGAAATTACCCCAGCTGGAATCTTATCTAGTGAATTGTAACCACAGGCTAAATCTGTGTTTGAGGTGCCTAATTGAGTTATTTTCTGTCATTTACCGGCGGCCAGAACTGTAGGGGTGTCTATACGATATGCAATCTTCTGATTATAACAAACCAAAACTTGTGATATTAATAAAGTAAGGCCCACGGGAATCATGACTGGTTTATTATTCTGTTAAACTCTATTTTTATACAGTCCCCTTTGGGTGTGCATTTTTCCCCCACCAGATCTCTTTCTCTGTAAGTTGCAGGATCACTGGAACCGGATCCCCCCCTGTTTCGGTGTTTATAAAGACATTTTTGTTATTAGATTTTATATTTTCCTTCCTGTCTACACGTGATAGTTATTGGTTTCCATGATCAGATTCTGGACCAGTTGTGCTTTGAAATATCATAACAGTTAAAACAAAAATCAGACTTTTTAAATCAAATTAAATCTAATTGTGTTGGATTTGGATTTGAACACATATTGGATGTACTTTGAGTGGATGACGTATATGTGGCAAGATCGCGCATGTTCTCAAACGTCTCGCCTTCCATCAGATGTTTCTGGCTTTCAGACCAATCTGGCAGACAGCGTGTGGTATGAGCTACACTGTGCCTGTCATCATGGACTCATGACTCATTTCCTCAGCCTCTGGTATTTATAGATCTGAAAAAAATACAATGATTATGGTGATTTCTTTGATATCAGAAGGTAGGCTGAGACATTCTGGGACTATCCTCTGGGTCACGATACCCTTCCTGGATGCTTCAACCTCAGTAATCTTTTTTATGGCTGCAACCAACATCTCTGGTTCATTTACCATTCAAAATGCAAAAGTGAAGCAGTCAAGAACTGTAAAGGTTCCCCATTAATATCATTCCATTATACCCCATTATGCACTTGTATTCGTATGAAAAAACAAAGAAAGACGTCTTCCTTCCTTGAGAAAAACGTGACGTCAACAACACCAGGTGACCTGCATTGCTACCACTGAGGCTGCTGGCTGAACACTGATTTAAAACACATCACATGAGACATATGACACAATGCAAATCAGTGATAATTTAGGAAAAACTCACTTTGCGGCAAGAGAGCATCTGTCACAAAAGGTAGCAATACTTTTCCATCCAATCCACAAAGGCCAAATGTGTGTAACTGTGCCCATTGCACAAGGGTTTCCTGTGAATGTGCGTATGAAGCTGAAAATAGGTAAATGGGTTAGTTCGGTCGGTCAGCAGGTCCGTGTGGATTCAGCCATACCTGTAGATACAGAGAGGAAGGGATTCAAACATATTTTACTGGTTTTATCCACCTGTGTATCCACATCAGTCTTTTTATATACTGTACGTCCACATGACAGGATCTCTCCTCTTGACCTATGACCCATAGTCCTGGTATCTGGCATAACAGCCATCCCGCTTGTGTGATATTGTTTTTGATGCAATCTTGCGTGGTTTCAGCGTTATATCGGTGCACCAAAGCATAACAAACCACGTTCCAGCCCATCACTGATGTGATGGTCGGGGGAAGAGGTGGAGGTTCGTGTGCATGCAGATACGAATGAAACACTTCCCGAACAGTTGAGGCTAGCGCGGCCATTTTAGCGTCGCACAGATCTACTTCCGATTTTGATGGATGTTCCTTACAGTTACGAAAACATTGGGGGGAGGGGCGGACTTGCTGCATTTTGTTTTGTGTTTACATCAATCATCAATGGAAGTGACGCCACGCAAGACCGCTGAGTGCACCTTTAACAAAAGCTTGAGCAAAGTGTGTTGTTCTTCATTGTTCCTGAATGCAATAATTAACTCAGTAAACAGCTTTTTGAGTGTCTTTGTCTCAACTTTGTGTAACAGCCCTTTACCCTCAGCTCCAAATTTGCAATACCTGCTGTGCTTTCTGATTACCGCGCCTCCTCGGCCGCTCTCCTCTGCCGCTTTCCTCTCTTGCCACCTCAATTCTCACTGGAACCGCCTCCATCACCACATCTGGCTCAACATGAAACATAACTTCTTCTGTGAAAACTTCCACACACCATGCGGGAAATAATTGTTTTTGACTTCATTTTAGTTTTGGTTTAAAACTGACGCTTCAGGAGGGTTGAAGACTCAAATAGTTGTAGCTATTTTCTTGAACGATTTTCGGCTGCTTATGCGAACAGTGTACATGTGTGATCTCCATATAATGAATAAACTACATGTCGCCACTGAATTTGCAGAAAATGAGAAGCAGTTCTCTATTATCTGGAACTGTTGGGCACCGCAAAAGTCAAATACACTTTTATACAGACAATGTTTTATTCTTTTTGTGTGTGACTGTGGGAGTTCCACTCAGGATTTCACTTGTTTTGGAGACTGTTTAGAAAGAAAGGAAGCATTCTATTAGGTGTGGCAACACACACAATACTTCTATTGTTACAAGATTGTAGTTGTAGTCAATTGTAGTTGAGCGCATTATTCAAAATACAGCCTTTTTTTTGTACTGTATTATAAAATTTCCATGCGATCTGTTTTTTTATTGAGCTCATTGTTTAGGGAGGAGAAGAGCAAACCGGTTTAACAAATGTGAATGAAAGCTTTTCTGAACGTTGTTGTATTAGCCTCTGTGGACACAGATTTCATGGCTTCCCACAGATTAAATTAATCTTTCTCTTCCTGAGTATCATCTATTAAAGGCTTAACTGTGGGACTGGCCATCGCTGCTCATCATCCTGACTGCAAAGTTCCCTGTTTGTAACTCCACCACCCGACAGGCCTCCAGAACCCACAAACGCTCTCATTAAAACTCTCTCGCTCTGATTTGGTGCCACAAACGGTTTCCTACAGCTAATTTTGCTCGCTTTCCGACCCACCTTCCTGAGTTCCTCATTTCACTGTGAGTCACCGTTGTGGTTTAGGGCCGTGGTTCAAAAGAATATGTCTCAAAAGAAATGTTGGGTTGAACTTGAGGAAGGAAAAATGTCTCATCTGACTATTTTGCCTGTGTGAGCGAAGCCACATTTGAGAAGAGTTTGAGGGGTGAAGCTCTGGGTGACCCGGATGGTAAACTTCACATCCCTGTTGAGACTCTCGCTTCAACCCAGCATAGTAATTAATAGAATATTGCTTTTGAGCATCACTTTAGAGTTGATTGAGTGTTTTAATTTCAGCTAATTAAAAAAATATTCCATTAATTAATTACTTTCCCTTTATTATTATCCTCTTTTATTATGAACTTAGTGGCCATTTGATTAGCTGTTCCATATTGGGTATTTTTTAAACAGCCAGACCCGTTAATGTATTGCATCTTTGGCTGCTCCTTTATGGCACTGTGGACTTTTAACATGAACCAGATCACAGTGAATTTCAGCAGCAGGGCAGAGTTGGAACAGGACCAGGCCCTCCCCTGTCATTTTGGTGTCTTCATGGGGGTCTTCAATGCTTTACAGATCCTATGCAGATGATAATCATATTTATACCTGAGCTCCTTTAGCTCTTAATAATTATAGATTTTTACACCTCCATGGAGGTGAAGATGTGTCACTTTTAACCACAAGTATTAAAGAGAACATGTTGATATTTCAATACCCTCTTGCAAAAGTACATATATACAATTTATAATTCTGTCTGATACAAAATGCGCAGCCATAAAATGTATCAAAATCAAATGCTGTTTTTGTATTTTCAGAATACTCACAATACAGCCTATGAAATAGAATGTTCAAATGGCAACATTATGTCCATTGTTTAACCTGAGTGCAAGTGTAAACAAAGTCACCCGTGGAAGTCTGAAGAATTTCAACATTTGGCATCTATCAGAAGTGGAACAATGAATCAACTGATTAGTTAGACCATGTTGCAACTTCCTTATCTATGTGGACCACAAATAACCAATTCAGCATCAGATTCTGATCAAATCAACCATCTAATTGTAACCAGGTTTATAATGTGTTATGAATACTGGTCCAACAAAAACGGCTTTACCGGAGCAGAGGATGGAATGGTGGCGTCAACACTCACTGTGAGAGCTCAACAAGCCCTATTAGCCTACCTCTGAAGACCCAGGCTATATCTGCAGCACCTACTGTTTTTGTTGACCATAAGATCCATAAGTGACGCCATGTCATGGTGTCACTAGCCTATAGGCTCATTTGCTTCACAGTATTTTGAAAACTTAAAAATAGATGACACTGAAGCATTTTCATACAAAACATCAAGGCATCTAAAATAAATGTTAGAAATATCTTCGGTGAGGAGTTAATTGCAGTGATGATGCAGAGAAACCTGTACCAAAGAATGTTCTCAAGACAGGTCTATGAATTATTTTGGCACGGAATTTTTTATTCATTACAACTGCCAGTACGAGTTTTCCACTGTCCGTCCGCCTCGGTTCGAGCTGTCCACACCACTGATATCCTCTTTTAAGGTCGGTCCCTCTGTGGAAAGGAAGAGCGCCATCGGTTTACTGGAAAAGTCAGCCGTCCCTGTGGAAATTTCAGCTTCGGCTTGGCATTCTTTCCAAAAAAAGTCAACCCACATAAGCTCATTCTGTTGCACACGTCTGTGTATGTCTCAAAAAACCGTCACTGTTTTGACTTTCTGTTTTCAATTTCTTCTACATTAAATTAGTGAAAATAAATTAGTCCAATATGGCACTAATTTAAACCAGAGTTTAGGAACTGTCTAGTTTGGGTACTTGAACTTTAGCAAAACACATTTGGATGTCTATAATTTAGATATTAATGAAACCTTTTTAAATATATAAACAATTTCACTAAATATAGATTAAAATAATATAAGTAATTAAATAGTAAAATTAACAAAGTAACATTTCTACCACATGATAGAAACAAAGTTAAGATTCACATCGTTTGATTAGAACCTCAGTGAAAGTGTTTAAGTGAATTAATGAAATCGTACACATGAAAACAAGAAAAATGATTCTTTTGAAGGGATTGTGCTGAATAATGTGTTTTATTCCTGAAACATTGATCAATGCTGGTGTGATAAATAATTATATTTTGTTGCATAGAAGCTTAATCCTGCAGTGATCAAAACAGAATTCATCTTTTTTGAAAGGAACCGATGAATAATTAATGCAGAGTAAAACAACTGTATCAAAAGCAGACAACATGACATCAGTTTTCTTCATTTATCCATCTGTGTGACCGAGTAATAAGGAAACAAACGTTCAATGTACAACAGTGACCCTTTGAGCTGTGACAGCCCATTAA
Source organism: Takifugu rubripes (assembly GCF_901000725.2). Taxonomy (NCBI): domain Eukaryota; kingdom Metazoa; phylum Chordata; class Actinopteri; order Tetraodontiformes; family Tetraodontidae; genus Takifugu; species Takifugu rubripes. The sequence goes on from NC_042306.1 coordinate 4,822,629, forward strand.
CAGATCCACAGAGGATCTATTCAGAATCAGAATCAGAATCAGGGTACTTTATTGATCCCTTTAGGGGGTGTCCATTAGGGAAATTAGCATCTCCCCAAAGAAACGTACAGCACTGTTTAAAATATTAAAAATAATAAAAAATAGAATAAAATAAGAAATAAAATAGAATAAATTTAAAATAGAATATAATATAAAACTATAGAAATGTAAATAAATGAACTGAATGAATGAATGAACTGAATGAATGGATGTCCCAGTATTATGTTATTGCAGTGTTGTTCCAGTCCTTCTGTTGGCCCTCCTCCCCCCCAGTGAGGAGTTGAACAGTCTGATGGCTCGGGGGATGAATGAGTTCCCCAGTCTGTTTGTCCTGTACTTGGGGAGGCGCAGCCTCTGGCTGATCAGGCTTCTCTGGCTGTGGATGACAGTGTGCAGAGGGTGGCGGACATTGTCCATGATGCTTCATATTGATTACAAGCATGGGGAGGTTCCCTCTGGAGATGCAAAAGTCAATCATTTCAGCGTTAACTTCTAGGCATATTAATATAGGATTATCTATGTAACTGTGCATGGCTCATATTTATATTCCAAACCTGTTTACCCATTTCTGTCACCACTGCTTCCGTCTCACGGGGGCTCTACGGTCCTGCTGTTCTACACATGCCAGCGGAAGTCTTTGCAGGCTTGAATATATGTATGAACATGAAAAAAAATGCAATACAGAAAGCTGTTTGTGAAGAGGTTCAGGGCTCATTTCCTGCCCTCCATGTAGCCCTGAGCTGAAGACGTAAACTGTAGCAGCAATGAAACCTGCACAGTCTCCCGCACTGAAATGAACCATCACAGAGAGGGACAGGCAAGAAGGCGCAGGCGTACAACATATTGGAACATCAATATTCTGCCTGAGCTGTTTAAAAAGGCTTGTGGATTAACTTCATCTGTATTTTATTGTGTTTCTGGAAAAAGTGTGCTACAGCTACATGCCGACAACCTCGGTGCCAATTATAGGTAACGGTTGATGGCAGTCTGATTGTGACCGCCGCCAAGGAGATTCTGTTTCTGCATTTTATTCAAAAAAGGATTTTGGATTACATTTTTAAGGAAATGTTAATATTGCACCAAGGAAGAGCTCAATAAATGGTAATGTTCTGGATTTTGGAGGGACTTTGACCTTTGATCATCCTTAAATCAAAACAACTTTGCATAACTACTGCTGTGTATATGTTTTATTACACGTGTAAATCACAAACTGTAACCTGCTAGGTGGAGGTCTGCACTCTCCGAGTACTTTTAAGAAAAAAAAGTGCCCTGGAGACATCCTGGTTAGTAATTGAAAAAGTCCAACTCTAAAACCATACATGTAATGGAATTGTGATCAAAATTCTGATTCCCTTTACAAATTCCATCATAATATAATTAAATAACTTCCAACCTTCAGTCAGGTGTATTTGTCAATTTATTCGCTATGATCGTGAAATACTGTTTTAACAGCAAAACAATCCTTTGGAATAAGTAGAAACTTGATGTTTTAGCATTTCAGCGGGACAAATGTCCTGTTCATGTCACCTCGCATTGAAAGTGGACTTTTACAGATATCTCCATGGCCTGCCATGCCGAGCTACAGTTTGGTCACAGTTCCATACTGAAAAGCAATAAACTTTTCCACAGCAATAACATGATAACAAAAATAAAACTCGATCCAGTACAACTTGACGAGACACAAAGACATTACGTTAAAAATGGGCAAGATTTTTGATATTCAAGTCCAAGTCCATTGTGTTCAAGTCACGATTTGAGATGAGCACGTTGAGACCTCTTCATATGAGCTGAAGTCCAAGTCACTAAATATGAGTCCCAAGTACCCAGAGTTTAATTCTGCAACAGCTGATGACACAGATAGCACGCGAGCTCAGGTCACAGGATCCACAAATGGGGGGCAAAATCTATGCTCCCTCTGGACATTCTGGCTTCCTTCCACAGTCCAGCCCCTCCCAATTACCTATTAATGAAGTAAATTCAATGTATTCATTATTTCTGATGGGGGCGGCATTATACTTGAATTGTATGTTAGTGTATGTGTGTGCGTGTGTGTGAGACAGAACTGGTTGAGTGACTGGTGGGTGTGTGTGCGGGTGAGAATCTGGTGACTCAACCACCAGCAATGTTCCATCTCAAGGTAGATGAGTCATTATCTTCCTCCATGGGGAGATTTCTTTATTCCAACAGATCCTATCGGTCAGGATAAAAAGCTGTAACGGATCACATAAAGTTCTTACACACCAGTTCTCATCATTTTGGTGTTGGAAACTTTTTGGTGTGTGTAAAGAAAAAACATGTTTCGATGTAGCGAGACTTTTAGTTTCCCTTGAGGGTAAAATTATTGACAGTCAAAACCCCCAGTTTGAACGAGCAAAACCAACTTTAACATTTTAGAACTGAAAACTCCCAAATTTAAGGATCTCGGCTTCATTTTCATCCACTGCATGGAGATTAGATTTAGATAGACAGTTCCTCTGCTGCCGGTATTGTTCTGCTACGCTGTTGCATTTAATCTGTCGTTCCAGCAGTGCAGGTATTGACAAGAGAGGTGTAATTATTTCTAATGGTATGGCAGCAGCGTTCCTCACCTGCTCCAGTGCTGAAAGTAAATCTTTGTTCACTCCAAGTTCGAGCAGCAGTGACCTGTTTACTGACACACAGACACAATAATTGTCAGCACGATGCAGAATGGATGTTTTATTTATACGTGTTCGAGACCAGACCTTCATTTGGAGCAGGATGTATGTTTCAACACGCCGAGCTGCTGTTGCATCGCGGCTAAAAGAGTCAGTTGTTGAGAGCACCACAATGCTGCTGTGAGAAGGACAGGAAGAGAACAAACAAAGAGCAGCATGGAGTGGACCTGGCTTTCTGGGGACGTCATTTCGCAAGAGGTCACGTAGGAGGTCAGCGTGACTGATGGGAAAATGGCCGTTCTTGTCCCCAGTTAGGGGAGAGGGATGGAGGGAGATGTCTGGCCGGGTAGATGATTAATCGCAAATTCTGACTTTATTGAACAGAACCGATTAGCCATTTGAAAAAGTGAGAAAAAAAATTAACTAAAAATTGCTCCGTTTACAGAAATAAAGATTAAGCAAATCAAATTCATCCCGTCAAAATGCGGGCTCTACAAAACACAATGGAAATCTGTCTCCGAATAATAATCACTCCCAAAGGAGGGAAACAAAACGGCTGTGGAAATTGAGGGCAATAGTGCTGCTCTGTGGCGACATGGACGCCACGCGGCTGCTGCTTATGTAACTGTTGGTAAGAAGGCACAACCAGTTAAAGCCCTCAATAACACCAAGGATAGAGAATGTAAACATAGAATATGTATACATGGCTGTAATTCACATTTTGCTGCTTATTGGTATTGTTATTTTTTCATGTGCATTTTTTTATTTTCAATAAAAGCATTTTAACTTTAATGATGATTATGCACTGGGGCCTCTCGAGGAGGCAGAAGGAATCAGACAACAGTAGCATGAACACACTCAATTGTGGTATAAGACAATGGCAGGGGTGCACAATTGGACAAAATGGACAATAGGGAGCAGGTGGAAACAGTCAGGAATTAGGAAGGACAATCACACATGAGGGAAGAGCAAGTGACAAGAAAAGAGGGGAGAGTTACATTTCAAACTAAAACAGGAAGTCACAAGACAAAACCTCACCGCAGCAGGACAGAAGAGACGCGATGAGACGGGGCTTTGGCAAATATCACAAATAAAATATTGGCGTTTGTTTTGATTGTGTCTGATCTTTCCAGAAGAAAAACTAACTGACATTTAAGGAGAGCAAGTGTTTCCACCCACTTAAGATCGCAAAAGGAATGTTTATGAGCTTTTAAGGACTTGCTGCAGTTGAAACTTTTTTGAGCTTTTGTCCATTTTGCACAAATTACCTCACTCAAAACTGCATCTGTAATCCAACTTTAAGCATTTGTACAGTGTGTTACTATTCACTGTCCGTCTGTCTTTCCGGCTGGCTGGCAAAATATGAAAGATACACATTAAACTTAACTGAAATTATTAAAATGCCTATAATATATTTATTTGAATGTAGTCTATGATATCCTTTGAAGCAAACAAACTTGTTTACAGCTTTCTGTTCTCCGGAAACTGGTAGTCGGGCTGTTTATAGCCGGTTACAAAACCAGATGTGTTACCAGTCTTGAATTTCCAAAAGTACTACAGTGATGCAGAGTCAACACACGTTGACCCTCTCTTTATTATTTGACAGACCCTTTAGAACAATCACAAACGAGTGTTTACAAGCTGACTGACTGTAAACACTCACACACACATGCATACACGCAAACATGCACGCCCATAGACACATTTCACTCAAGAGCACTTGAATTAACTCGAACACAACAGATTTTGTTTAACTTCTCAATTCCTTTCACACAACAGTATTTTCTATTTGTGTTATATATTTCTCTTTATCCCAAAGGACGTGAACTCTGCTGTCGCTTCATCGGAACAAAACCCTGCTGAACGTGGTATTCGTGTATTGGGTTGTTGTCTCAGCGCCGTCGGCCTCGTCTCAAAGAACGACCACATGGCACCAATTTAAAAAATCGAGACGGCGGTTTCAACAAAAGGTCCTTCCATCCATCATTTGTACAGAAGCTCATTACGGTCATTAGCTCATTTGCATGCAAAAAAAGTTCATCTTGCCAAAATAAATTCAGATGTGACAGTAGAAGCTGGAGAAACATTCCCTTTGACGACAAGATTTGCTATGAGGACGATATGGAGGTTCCAACTGAAGTGTGAAACTAAACACGACCATAATTCCTGTTTGGCAAGATTAAATCTTTCTGTTTGTGTGTGGATGTGAAGAGCAGTCACATTGGGCTGCACATGGGCGACACATATTTACATACATTGAGGACAGCGTGGAGCAGAGGGGGAGCTGAGATCAACTCGCTGGGGATCACAGCAGACACGTGGAGATCCATGCGGATTGATATTTATTTTTGATGGTTGAATTTAATGCGGAGGGCTTCTATAGGAAAGGTCCTCACTAAGACAGAAAGAGAAGCTGGTGTGTTCATTAGACTGTGTTACTCGCTGAGGTTGAAGATGTATTCACGCTGCCTGTCCGGTCGCTGCCGGTAACGACAGTTTTCAATCAGCAGGGTGGCATATTCTTCAGGAGGGAGGGAGATCCATTGTTATTTGTTATAATAACACAATATATCTTTTAGTTTTTCTCTTCATTGTGTGGAAAGAGAAGGAGGATGGAAAACAAAATAAATTAACTCAGGTGTGGCACCAAACAAAACCTGGGCCAATAATTGCATCCCTGCTGGCCTCCGAAGGGCATCTTTGCAGATTTTTCTTTTTGACGTTGCAAGAATGCTTCCTTCCGTGCGTGTCGAAATCTGTTTAACATAATGCATCAGTGTTGTCCCCTTGAACGCTCGGCTGGTTTCACTGCGATAAACAAGTTTGACAGTTTGCTAGTAATCCATTCCTTGACTGAACATTTGGTTGTCTGTGCAGCCGAGCACGCTGCACAGTGTAATTCTACAGCGGTTTTTAGCGACCCCCGGGTGAGAATTTGACCGAAGTAGCAGAGAGACTGAGAAAATGTGTTTGCAGCATTCCAGCAGTTGTCTATTTCTTTCACATTCAACTGATAGTCAATGAAAACAAGTAATTAATTAATCAGTAGCCTTCCACACAGGCGACAATTACATTTCACATTTGTTCACAATAGTTGCGCCAGTGATGAAAAACATTTCAGTATCGTTATAGTTTCTTTTGGCCGTTGATTTAAAGTCCAAGAACATTTCATTGATTTGTTTTGAACCATTTTTTGACTATATATAGGATTTACATAATCCCACGTTCTTTTTGAGAGTTGTTGTTTCAACATGGCGTCCTGTGTGTGCAGCAGCTGATTGTAAAACATCCAGACCTGGAACACTGATAAGTATTGATTTTTACAATTATCCGATGATTGAGTATAATTCTCTGTCATCAGCTACATACACACATCCTTTTGCTTCTACCTTGTTTTCAGCTCCGTCAAAAATACCATAATACCTGTTTTTCTCCAGGTGGTATTCCTTTCTCTCTCTCTCACTCTCTCGCTCTCTCTCTCTCACACACACACACGCACACACACACACACACACACACACACACCCCGCTGTGTTTTTGGATCTAATGCTGGCGCTGACAGTCGGCCTTACCTCCACACTCGTCTTGTCAGCATCATTGTGCCTGTAGCTGTGCTTTTTGCGTGTGTGAGCACATATTTATTCCAGAAATATCGAAATTATGGTCCCAGCTCACGAAACATTGACAGTGTGTGTAAATAAAAACAGAATGCAGACATCTGCAAACAAACTGTGCTGACTGACAATAGTTTAAAGACCTTCCTTTTTTCCCAGGAAGTTGGAGCCATACCTCTGTCAGCACATGTGAATGTCCATCCATGGAATCCCAATAAACGCGATGGCAAACCACTGTCTGAACCTGGTTAAATAGCGAATGTGCGTTTCATTAAGTGTGCATCTGTTAATAAAAAGTTCATGAAAAATTTCTCTTGAACAAAAACACAGCTAAGGGGGGGCATTGTCTGAACTCAGTGGGGGGTGGAGTACAATCAGCCATAGAGGAACTAGTTTCTGTTCTGTTGAGTTCCGGCTGGATTTTGATTTTAAAAAAAGGCTTCTTCATCAAGGGAAAATGTTTTACAATCTCTGAATGTCCGTTTTAACTGTCTGAAATTGAATTAATTAAATTAAGTCCTTTTTTAAATAAAGTTTTTTTTAATTTCTAAAACAACTGTTTGAGGAAAAACACATGCCCAAAATGAATCATATTCAATATTCACTAAATATAGTTTTGCTTTACCTTTACTTACCTTTGTTTACCTTACTTTTAGGACAATTTTGCCTATATAGACATAAAGCCTCACATACACCACACTTTCCTACCTTTCTCTCTAACCCAACCAGTCCTACACCCCCACCCACCCACACACACACACGACCCCCCTCTCTCTCCCTTAAACGCACATTACTGCGAGCAAGGTGGTGGTGGTGAGGTTTCCTGGTTGCGTTGTGATGTGAGCCAGTTCTTGCTGGTAGAAAGGTTTCTTTGTGTCTCATGGTTTTACCCCCTCCTCCTTTTTCCACGGCTAGCAATTACCCCCCCCCCCCCCCCAACAACCCTCAGCTGACAATTTGGTGTGCTAAGCTGCTGTTGTTCTCTGTCTCACTTTTGGAGAAATGAGAAAGAGACTAAAACAAGGGAGTGAATGAGAAAAAAACAAGTATAAGGAATTTTGAGTTTCAGCAGCTGCACCTCCCATCTTCACTTTTACAAAATGGCGGCTCAGCTAAACATGAGAAACGGTCTCATGTTTGGACTTTGATTGTCAACTTTTGCCTGCACCCAGAGCCATATAATTTAGGCATCAATTATAATTTTAATTTCATCACCATCAAGGCAATGGCCTCATCTCGCAAAGAAAAACATGAAACGCCCAAAATCTGAATCACCAGCTGTGTTTTGGTGCTTAGCTGAGCTCAGCTGCTCCATTTACACATTATGAGCATCGTCTCGGGAGGCCTGCAGATCATCTGATGTGGTTTCCTGGGCCAGAGCAGGAGCAGCAACGTCAACAGTTTAAGTTGTAGTTTGAGAAAAGGTAATTTTTCTGTCCTCGGAAACATGCACAACTCACCCAGTTGCCAAGAAAAACAACCACAGATCATTCATATTTTTTTTTATAAAAAAGTTTTCTCTCTCCTCACTGTGAGTTGCTGCTTCACACCCAAGCGACTCTCTGCCTCCCTCTTCAGGAACAACAGGCCACTGATCCGCCCTGCATGTGCTCACGACCTCTTGCAGTCAGGTTAAAGTCATATTTCAATTCATATTGCATTCTAAACAATTGCCGCAGAGCTGAAGGGTTTCCATGGGTCAAGAAGCCCCTCAGAATCAGCCGTAGCAGCATCATATTTGGACTAAAGTTTAGTGACCTCTGCCTGACAAGCAATTCTGTGGAACCCTTCGAGGATAGGGCTCCTCAATGTTGCTCGCATCATGTTCTGGTCCAGCATTTTTATTTTTTCCGAAGCTTTGCATTATGGTGCCAAATCACCCAGAAAAAGAAGAGAGCGAATGCTTTTTGCACTCACTGTTCAACATGAATACAGAAATGATCTCTCAGGGACACACTGAAACAAAGTGGAATGAACGAAGTGGAAAATATAACTTTTACTCTGAAAACTTTCAACCAGAGACACAGAGAGACACAGAGAGAGAGAGAGAGAGAGAGAGAGAGAGAGAGAGAGAGAGAGAGAGGGAGATCAAATTGTTTTTAACACTTAATTGCTTTTGCTTCAAGTCAAGAAACATTCTCAAGTAGATCCTCAAAAAGGTCTACACATGGTTTTACAGCCCTTGGAATGTGATGTTCCTCAGATGTTAAACTAAATCCTTGATTAACCTTTCAAGGAGGAGCTCTCTCCATTTTTGCCCACCATTTTCTATCCTTAAATATTGATTTGTGTGGTGGCCACACATTCAAAGGTGTAGCAGAGCTACCCCACAGATAAACAGGATTTTTCTGTTGCGGCGACAACAGTTGAGATAGCTCGGATGAAATGGAGCCTGCAGAATCAACAGAGGTGCTATTTGTCCGTCAGCACCTGAGAGTTCCATGCAGAAAGAAAAGAAATGCAGATGAGAGAGGCTCTATATGGAAGGTATGAGCAATAAGAAACCTCAAAAGGAACGGACATGGGCATTATTCAAGAGGCACCTGGGCTGAAGAAAGGAAGGCTTGAAGCAGCAGAAGGAGAAGCTCTGAATGCAGAATCATTTCTATCCTTTGAGATTTTCTCAAGCTTTCATTTTATTCAACTTCTGAAAGAAGGATTCATGTAAAGCTCTCATGTGATTGAATGTGCAATCACCTTACTTGCAAATCTCCATATAAACGACCAAGAAATTTTATGAGATAAATGTTTTAAATGTAGTAAAGAATAATATTTTTTATTGCTCCTTTATTAAATAGGAATATGAATCACAATAATTCTTTGGCACACTGGAATTGTCCAGAGTGCAGGAGATGGATGGATGGATGGATGACACAGCGAATTCTGGCATCGTCTTGGCAGCAAGATATAAAAGAGGGACAGAAACCAACTGTACAAACTGGTGAGGGCTCTGTTGGGCTGCCCTCTCGACTGTACAGGATGTGGGCAGGAGGATGATGGTTAGGCTGCCATTGATTATGACCCACACCACTCACCCCACTGTAAGAGAAGCTTGGGCGGGGGAAGTCGGGGTTTTCAAGCTACTCCTCTAGAAGAACCACGGTTTATCTGCACTGTCACCTCCGTGACTACAGTCACTTAAATTCAAGTGCAATTTATAAAGGGAGTACAGTATATGCGTTCATAATGCATCTATCTCTTTATAATTCAGTCTGCTGATGTGAAAAGTCAATTGACAGTTTAAAAATAAAGTAGGTTTTCTCCTTTTTTAAAACAATGAATGAAACAACCAATGGGGTAAAAAGGATTTTTGCATTTCTTTTTCTTCTGCTTCTTCTCCTCTGTATGTCCACCACCTGAAGCCACAGAATACATAATAGTGCATTAACTGCATAGAATGTTCATTAACATTCGTTAACCAAAAAGGAAAGTTCCCATAAACATAAAACATGTGGCTTTACCTGTACAAAAAGTGTCTCCGACAGTACACAAGGACTGAATAGGAAGGAGAGATGTGTCAGAACACAACACAATAGAAACATCACACAATCACTTCAATGAGTAAGCATGAGAGCCATCAGCTTTTGTGTTTCTGGCTGGCATTGTAAGTGAATCAAGCCTCCCACAGGCTTTTTACCCATCACCTCCCCCCGCTGCATGATGTATAAAGTCTCCTGGACATGCAACGTTTTTTCCAGATACTTGTAGGCCAGTTAGCAATTATTGCGAAGTTGTTGACAATGGAGGTACTATTTTAGACCACAGTGATTCAGAGTGGCCAAATGCTTTAGGAGAAAACATGTCTCTGACATTTGACTCAGTTCTGATACTTTCTGCATTTATTGTGTCAAATGTCAGCTGCCTTTTTTCTGTTTTAATGCCAGCCATATACTGAGTGGCATTATTCTCAAAGTGACTTCCTTTCCTTTATCCATCTGCTTCTCGCCATCTATGACTCACTCCAAATGAAACTTAATATCACACCACATCATACGCATGGCGTGTTTTGGCAGACGACAACAGAAGGTTCCACTGATTCTTACAGACTGTGAGAATCTTGATGTCTGGGTCACAGTTATAATTAAGCGATCTGTCCTGTCAGGACACATTCACTCAAATGATCATCTCAGCAGTTGTTTTAAAATCATAATTATGTCACAAAAGAATGTGCTGCAACTGTAAAAATAAACTTCTTTTTTGTTTTTCATTTCACATCTTGTCACATCAAATCGTTGCGATGTCATGTTAAACATTGTGCTACACTTGTTCCCAAAGCTATCTTTAAAATAATCCATATGAACTGGACCCATTTCTCTCTGTTTAAAGTCACTTTGGTCATGAAAAACAACCTTTTTGTAGAGTTCTCTGCCTCTTTGTGGTATGGTAAGAAAAAAAAAACACACATCCTGTCGTTTTCCTTTACTTTATGGGAACGGCTCTGGGAAAAAGGCATCGGCAGTCACGGCATCCCATAATGACCCAACCCATCAAAAACAGAATTAACATAAAGTACCGGTACACAGTGTGGACGAGATGAGACGAGAACTTTCTTCCTATATTCAGGTGACACCACCATTTGGGAGTCACTTCCTGTCTCAGTTACATGATTGCCACCTGAACACCACACAAGGAATTTTAGGACTTAAGGCAAAGTATAAATCTGGGTGAAAATTTTATTAAATTTGTACGATTAGAGTCAAAGTGGAAGTTGTAGTTCTTTTCCTGTAAGATTAGACCTGAACTGAATAAAGTGTTGAAATCAGTGGAGCAGACATGCTGCAGAAAAAGGTGCAGATGAAAGAGAATAGCAGATAAAGAGCAAAATGTAATCATATAGATCTTAGATGCAGCACCCGAGGAGCACTTAGTATTTCCCTTTGCACAGTCATAATAAAGAAAATGGCATTTGCTTTTCAGCAAGTAACCTCAAACAGACCTTTACTCCTTTGGATTCTGTTAGTAGTAGACAAGTAGTGTCTGTGTAGACAAGTAGACAAGTAGTGTCTACACAGTAGTGTCTACACAGCTTTTTCACTTTCTGTCTTAAAATGAACTCTTTTAGAATTTCCTGTCTATTTTAACACTAAAACGACCCCCCCAAAAGGACAAATGACCTTCTCCTGCCAGTCAACAGAGAAGAGAGTTCCATTTCCTTTCCTCCAGTAGACCTGAGTGCAGCTTTCCACCCTGCTAATAACACATATCGTGCTCATCTTCTTTAGAGTTCTAGGTGAGCACAAAGGACACCGCACTTCACTGGTTTCATCCTCCATAGGTGTCAGTAAATGTGTCTCTTATGGGCCCTGTTTTTTTTTTGTCCCTGTCTGCTCCTGCTCAGTGATCTTTCATTTCACTGTGGATGACCAGAAATATGAGCTGATGACTCAAGAAGCCTTGCTGCTGCTAACAGCTACCTCAAGAATGTGAATTTTGGGACATGTCAATTGGAAAAAAAAATCAATCAATTTTAAAAACATGGTTGAAGTTCCTCTGGTAGGGCTCTTTCTGGTTGTTCCTATAAGTTAGGGTGAGGACAAACGACCTGACTCGTCTCTACTCGGTGTCAGTTGAGCCGCACCTGCAGTCATTTCTTGTAATCCCTTGTTGGTTTTTCTTAAATTCTTCTCAACGATGTCTCAGTGTTCACAGGTAACTCTGAGCATCCATCAGCTTGGAGACCTCCTGTCTAGTTCAGATTCTTTCATCATCACTCATCCAGGAACTTCACTCCCTGGTAAGTCAGTAGCCTCCAGTCCTATTTTTGGCCCGACTCAACTCGCATGGAACCTGAAGTGAGTGGTCCTAAAAAATAGTGTCTGATACCAAACAGTATAACCTATGGGAAAACCCTAAAAAACAAATAACATCAAGTGAAGTGGAGCCGGATAGGTGTTGAAAAGCCATATAGAGCACTATAGAACTGGGACCCAACAAACCGAACCTTATCATTAAAATAAAAGGAAGGAAAAAAATTTAGAAAACTAAAAAAAAAAAAAATAGAAGAATAAAGCCAACTACCAGGTGGTAGTTTGCAGGAGTTCTTTTGCGCTTAAATCGGGCTCAGTCAAGCTGTGGAGTAACGAAAGTATTTTTCTGTTTTCTTGCATTCTCAACAGCTGTCCATCCCCTCCACTCCCTCATCATATTACACTCACCATAGAAACAGAAATGGCTCTGTCATCCCGCAACCCAGACCATCAACATATCCACTTTAACTTTTTGCATAGAACATACCTTACCCCTGTTAAACTTCATCATATGAAAATTACCAATGACCCATATTGTACACTATGTTCTCTGAAAGCTCTAGGCACTTACATCCATATGTTTTGGGACTGCCCTCCCGTCCAAAGTTTTTGGAAGAATGTTGCTGCTAAGTTGTCTGACCTGACACATGTAGTGGTGCCTGTAACTATACCTGTTTTGATCTTAGATGATCTTTCAGTTCTTAAGATTTCCAAACCAAAAAAAAGACTAATTTTTGCTGGATTAACAGCAGCAAAAAAAATGATTGCAACTCGTTGGAAACCACCTCACTCTCTGACCACCCGATCTTGGGTATTGTCCCTGCTCGATGTCATTTACATGGAGCTTTCAACTGCTCGGATTAACTGCGCAAATGAAACTACAATCAACATATGGCGTACCGCCGCTGAGTCTTTGAGTAGCATGACATAAAATCTTATCTCCTCTAGCTCTTCTAATATAGTTCCACTGCCGTTTCCCCCTTTTTTAAGTGCAATTCCCTCCATTTTTGTCAATATGTGATTTTTTTTTGTGTCCTGTCTTTCTTTCTATACATATTTTTATTTTTTATTTTATTTTATTTATATATATATATATATTTTTTTTTAAATTATTATTTATTTATTTTAATTTCTGTAGTGTCTCTATTGTATTTTGTTCTATGGCATGTTCTTGGCCTTAGGCTTGTTTCTTCAGTATTGTATTTTTTGCCTTTACTTGAAAATAAAAAAATTTGATCATAAAAAATAAATGGCTCTGTCTGCACACACACACACACACACACACACACACACACACACACACACACACACACACACACACACGTCCTGTTGATTCGTACAAATACAGCTGATCATACCTTGCTGTAAAGTTCTCTCAAGAACTAGTAACTAGTAGTTACCGATACCCTTCCTTTGTAAAGCTTGGATGGCACCTTACACAGTTGTAAGTGGTTTAACCACTGATTATAAAAAGGAGATTAAATCATTCTAGTCATTATCTGATTGTTGATTTGAATTCTTATACTGGACCAGACTGGGAAATGTTGTGCCACATCAGCCCAACCGCAAATAGTTTTTACCAGCTGACAAGTTATCAGGTCAAATATAGCTGCATAATTCACTTTCACAGATTGCATACTGACGTGATTGGCCTGATTAATTAAGCAACACTCCTTCTGTTTTTCCTGTGGATTAATTGGATATATTTATTAGAAACATGTCTCAGTGACACAAATGGACTGGAAATGGAAACCCTCAAGGTTATTGGAATAGCCATGAAAAGCCTTAAAAACAGGCTACAGGGCAAATTATTTGCCTGACAATGACCTTTCACAATGACCACAATCTCCATTACAAGGGAATAGCAGCTGGATACACAGTGTGGGGCAAAATCAACAGCATTTGTTGCCCAAGGTGTGAATGTTCAATGATGGACACAATAGAAATATCAACACTGGCTCTGGTTCAGAGGTTTATCATATCTGGTGGAAAGAAAGAAAGAAAGAAAGAAAGAAAGAAAGAAAGAAAGAAAGAAAGAAAGAAAGAAACTTGTGACCGTTTTTAAATGTAAGTTGCGACACAAGAGGTGAAAGCTCAGCAAAAAAGGTGACAGTTGTTGATGTTTGTTTGTACAATAATAGTAATAGACATAATTTGTAATGTTACACACAACATCAACAGTCAACACAGTCTTTCACAAAAAAATCAATACTGGAACAATTATTGGCGTGATATATTTAAAAACTCCCCTTCTGCCTGTTTTTCGTGACTTATGACAATAAGAGAGGAAACATCACAAAAATAAACAACATAATAGACTGGCTCTGCGCAAATAGGAACACATTCTCTAAATGTTACTATTCACTTATAAAATAAAGTGAAAAGTAAGGCCACAGGAGCAATTTTCATGAATGTTGCTTCAGTAAAAGCCTTGGATGTAGAAAAGTTGGCAAAAAGAAAATGAAGCACTTGAATGGCTAACTACCCCAAAAAACTGTGTTGTAATACGTATTTGTAAACCTTACTGATCATGAAACCAATCATAGCTACTTCGCCGCCTGTTTGATGCCATCTATTTCAGTCCTGGCACAACAACTCTTTTATCCTGAAGTTGCACAAATTGTACATGAGTGTATTTGATTATATAGGCTAGGGTGAGCTTGCAAAGCTAATCAATACTTTAGCAACCTTAGAACACAGTTTTGTCGAACCAAAACATTAAAGCATTTCATGAAAAACAGAGTAATGTTTTAGCGAATATTCCAGGTCAAATGACAATCATTTTACAATAACAGCACATATTCACCTTTCATTATCCAGTCCATCTTATTTATAAAGCACAATTTTAGATAAACAGAAAGGTTTCCAAAGTGCTGTACAATAAAACAGAAACAACAGAAAATATAATAAAATATTGATCTCAGTCTGTTGGGGACTGGGCTGAGAAACGGAGGGTTCTGGGTTTGAGCCCCAGTGCAGACATACATGGAAGGCGTTCTTGTACCCTTATGGAGAGGTGAAGGAAGGAAAGGAAAGGAAGGAAACCTTAACTGCTGAGGTACCCTTGAGCAAGGTTTCCAAATGCTCACATAAATCCTCGTGGTGAGCTGGCGACTCATTCAGGGGTGTCCCCTGCCTTCACATATGTGCAGCTGGGATAGGCTCCAGCAACTTCCTCTCCCTTCGCCCTGAAGGGAATATATATAAATAAATAAATAAAAATAGACTGTCCAACCCAGATAAAATATACATGCGCACAGAATCAACAACATACGTGGTGTGAAAAACCAAGGACAAGATTTGGGTTTTAAGGAGAGTTTTAAAATGTGACAGTGAGGAGGCCTCCGATTTTCGGAGCTGTTATCAACTAACGGCACCCTTGTCACCCCCTAACAGCTGGGTTGTGAATTGTTTTACAAGCGCATGTGGACGGCGAGCTGAGTGATCTATAAATGTGCTGCATTAACATTTACATTTCATTGACCTGGAACCAGAAGCTTCCCACAAGTGCTCTGAGCGGTAGCAACCAGTAGGAACCCAACGAACGACGGCAAAGTATGTTTTGGAATGCCGCAGAGACCTCCGGGATGCTGATTCACGGACAAGTTTAATGGCGCTTAAAGTTTTCTCTCGCTGCTGTTGATTTAGCCTTGCTTGATGAGTCCTTTATGGATTGTTGTGGTGTGACGTAAATGGCCACCTAGCGGGAGGTAGATTGACTCTGCCTATAATCCAACAAACGCAATTTTTCAAGACAATTAAGGGAGAAATGTAGTTCGACTTAAGATAATCAAAGCTGTGATGAAGTGTTCATTAATGGCTTTAAGCTTCGCTTTTTGAGTGGCGTATTCAGGCTATTTCCACCTTCGGTGCTCGTCTGCTGTTGCCTTTTCAGAGATTCCTCTTGTCGACTCGGCTCTGGCTGATGTGTCTCCATCCTAATGTGTCTCAGACTATGTGATATCATCAGCTGCGATTTTATAGCCAAGCGCCTACAGCTCTCAGCCAAAATGTTCCACCAATGTTCGTCTTTTAACATCCCACGTCTGACTTCTCTCCGTTGGTGGCTGTTTGGCTCGCAGGTTTGGCAGCCCAGGAAGTGATGGTTTATGTCAGTGGTGGCCAATCTTGGCAGATGAATAAACAGGAAATCATCATCTGTTTGCCTATATTATTTCAATAGTGATTTCATTCAGTTTTGTTCATTAAATTAGCTATGAATGTGTCAGCCAACAGCCCTCTCTTCCCTCTCAGAAACCTTCCACAAAGCCCAATTGGGAATCCCAATAAAATACTCATTATTCATAGATTTTTGTTGACATATTTAATGTACTGCATTGTTGTTGCGCTCCTCTGCAGCCACGAACTTGATCTCAGCATTGGCTGTCCTTGAAGCCATGCTGCTGTCTCTGACCTTGTGCTTGAACAGAAACGGGAAAGTTTTCCTGAAGGATTTTTGGAAGGTGGTGCCCATGAAGCCGTAAACTATGGGATTAACAGAAGAGTTGGCGTAAGACATGCAGTTGGCCCACGTCTTGATCTTGTAGGTTGTGTAGTTGGGCTGATAGTTTGTAGAGAAAGACTGAAAGAGGACAAAGATCTGGATGGGACCCCAGCAGATGGCGAAGAGGAGGACGATTACGACCACCATCTTTGAGACTTTGCTCCTGATGCTAATGGTTCTTTCAGAAAGGAGATTAACCTGTATGGGAGAACAGTTTCATTAATATCAAGTGCTAACTACTGAAATACTCCATTGCTAAGATGCACATAGTATCAACATTTTGTTGATGCTAAATCTAGCAGGGAAAAATCAAAAATTAAGCCTTTATACATAAATGTGTGCTTGTGAATCAACCCAGACAATCCTGAGAAAGTCTTCAGCCAGATTAGCCTAGCATAGCGCTAATGTTTAGGTCTGACAGGCTGTATTGAATCCAGAAACAAACTCATAATAGCTTCAAAAGTGGTGTTTAGCAATTGCAGAGTGAAATTGAACCACACATTCATGTGGATATTGAGTATTACTAAAGCAAACAGAGACAAAACCAGACCTGATAGTTATTGTCCACTGGTTCCACAGTGGGCTGGCCCACTCTCTTTACCATCAGCGAGTAGCAGAAGGAAATAGTGAGGACGGGCAGCAGGTAGGCAGCTATGAATTGGTAGAGGATGAAAGCTCTCTCGTGTGTTTTCGAAGGAAATCTCTCCATGCAGTATTGCCTCGGCCCATACCAGTAACCCTCCTCGAGACGCTGGTACACTAAAACTGGGGTGGACAGGATGAGGGACCCTGGAGATACGAGATGTTTAAGCAGAATTGGCATGCAAAATATTGACAATAATTGCAGTGTTTTTATGAAATTCAAAAAACACACCAATCCAAATGCAGATGCTAACAATCATGGCTACTTTTGGGGTGCGGTGGCGGAGCGATTTCAGCGGGTAGACTGTGGCATAACAGCGGTCTCCACTCATCGCTGTTAGAGTGATACACGTAGCTTGGACTGTCACCTGTCACAGAAGAAATACACAACGTATATCAATAACAACATAAGAGAGTAGGGTAAGGGTTAGGGTTAAAGTAGCTAACTGTAATTAATTATAGATTAGATGTGCAGAGTTTATACCATTTTTTGTTTTTTGGGTTTTATTTTGGGGTCTTATGCTAAATTAGGGAACTATTGATGTAAATATCCCCTCATCAATGCTGCAGAATCACAATATGAAAATAAGGGGTTTTAAAATTGTATTTATAAAAAAATCTGTTGACATATGCATTCAGACCCTGAATCATGTAATAAATTCAGCTGATTGGACATGACCTGGAAGACACACCTGTCTACATAAGCTGTGTAATGGTCACTTTGGCTGAGCTTAAGAGATCCTGTGTACAAATAGGAGAAAGATCTATTAAGGTCAGGAAAAGATGCCTGAAAGCCCATCTGGAGGACTCTTAGACATTCTTTCAATGTCTGGGCCTTTTTCTAAGTGTTAGTACATTCCTGACATCGTGCTGTGAGGACGTTTTCAGCGGCTGGAACAGTGAGGCTGTTCAGAGTTGAGCTCAGTGGAGCAAAAGACAGACGTAACCTATACTCCTTACTGTCGCTGATCTAAACCAAATAGGAGTTCAGACAAGACTAAGGGATCACAATAACAGAATATCAGTAAATACAGGTGAACGAAACGAGAGCTGGAGGCTGTTGTTGCTGCCAATGTATTTTATTTTGTTTCTTAAAATAAATGTGCTAGTTACCTGAAAATTCTGTTTTTTCTCCCCTGTCAATTCATTCTGTGGAGTGTAGATTGATCATAGATTAAGTGTATTTTGAATTTTGAAAGATTTTGCACAAGGTTGCAAAATAACACATTAGGGGGAAAAGTGATGAGATCTTTGAACCTTTACTGTGGGTATGCTTGAATTAGTTATCTTCTGATCTTCTGGTCTTAATCACTGTTTTTGGGATTAAGTGCTGAATGTTAAATATTACACACCTCAGTGGGGAACTTTCATTCATAAAGAGTACGTCTGGCCAGGAGAATTTGATGCAATCAAATCAAACTGACCGAGCAGATTGGGTCGTTTTTACAGAAACAAAAGAAAATAAGCCCAAGAGTTATTTTAGGCATAGTTGAGCCCCTCTAATATAGTTGTCCTGCGCAGCCAACCTTGTAGATATTCAAGAAAAAATTCAGAGCATCTTGTTGGCTGTGTTTCAGCAACACTATCTAACATCTGAGGTCATTGCTGATGAGCTCTCGATCTTTTCGGATGAGCTTAAAGGAAAGACAGTGAATGAGGCCTTACACTGAGCAAATAGAACATGGGCAGCATAAAAGAGGCTATATGCTGCCCATGTTCTATTTGCTCTATGTATAGTGGATACTATATTGAAAAGCTATTCAAAAGCTGTTCTTTTAGCAGAAGTGCCGACTGGCTAGTTGATGGCCGGGTAAAATCTTGGAAAATGTTCTCATCCATTCATGCTTGTAAAGGTTAAAATAATTTTAAACAAAACCATGAATAAAACATTGAAAAAATGAGTCTTTGCAGTCATTAGACAGCAAAGTAAAAAGTAACCTGAGCAGAAGAGAGCAGTGTTCATGTGCATGTGATGCAGACAGATGAGAAATAAAAGGTCAGAAATTGCTTCCATTCTCTCTTCTAAGTACAATCTAATTTTGCCCCTCTAGTCTGTATATGTTCCTTCTCCAGCCGTCTCTTATCTAAGACAGTGGCGCCTGTAACCATTACCCTCCAGAGGTTTGAGGCGTCGCAGGGAGGGGTTATGCAAAGTTCAGATATAGGGCCAGCATGGAAACGGGCTTCATGACAGTCAGGATGTCTTGTGCTAAAATAATGTGTCTAAAATAAGACCCTCCTCAAAAGCTTGGATGTTTCAGAGAAGACTTGACGCATTAGCAGTATTTTATGAAAGTGTAGATTGAGCAGAGGACACACTGCTAAATGACTGTAAATTCCCTACTATAAGCCGCTCTTTTTTCCCCACGCTTTGACCTTTCCGGCTTAAAGTGCGATGAAGCTTATTTATGGATTTTTGTGATTTCCTCATTCGCCCCACCGGGATAAATACAGTTTTCTGAATTTAAATGGATATTTACAGCCAAGCAGCCACCAGAGAACGCTTGAGCAGAGCAAGAGCAAGACAGCGCTTAAAGATGCTTACAATGCTGCTTTTAAGGTAAAGGCTAACAAAAACAGCTGGTAGGCTTGGTATTTTTTAAATGGCGTGTTACTGTAACGTGATTTTACAAGTGAGTTACTGCCCTGTTTAGTAATTAAACATTTAAAATAATCTGAACCATAAAAATCGTATGTTTCAAAGTGACCACCTGCAGCCTATAGTCATGTGTGACTTAAATGTCTATTTTTTCCTTTAATTTTATGAAAATTGGGCGATGAGGCTTATAGTCAGGTGCGCTCTATAGTGTGGAATTTGTGGTAATTATATTTATGTCATACCCTTTTCTTACTTTACATATAAATTAAATTCAAGAAGACTGATGCAGGTGACAGGATGTAGATGTTTGTTCACTTTAAGCAGGTGTTATGCAAGCAGAATTTTAATTAGACTGGAACAGCAATGAGTGGATGTATGCATGTCAATGTGCAGGGAATACAAGTGTTAATCCTCCAAACAGAGGGTGATAAAATAAAATTCTCATAATCATCTGACTGGGTTGCAATATGAGAGCATGCCTAAAGCATTCTAGTGCCCTGCATATGGGCTGAGCATTTTGAGATTAAGAATGTCCAGAAACATGAAGCTCACTTACACACGCACACCTCATCGAAGAAGAAAACGCAACACCATGAATTAACCATTAGTGTGAGGCCTTTAAATTGTGAAGATGGGAAAATGACAATTAAAAACACGTGTGCCTTAATTTAATCATGACTTCTCGCGTGGATGCTGGGCTCTTCTCACGGGACAAATGTGTCAAATTAAGGAGCCACTAAGCCTTGTGTGAATACAAAATGAGCCTTCATTAATAAACTGTGACCCTGAAACACAACGGCTGTTTTGTTCCAATCATGTTAGGCACCCGTGGCGCTTCATGCTACAAACTGAAAATGAATGAATCCATCACCTGGAATCACTGTTCCTTTAAAAATGATTAATATATAATTATTATTATTTATGGTCTTCACCTTTTTTCATTCACATGCATGCTTCAATCAAACGTTTACCAAAAAACTAGGCTTCTACTTGATTCATTTTTTCATATTTGTGTTATGATCAGCATTTATTCATTCATGGATGATAAACTGCACTAATCCTCTTTGTCTTTTCAGCAGATTTTCATGGAATCATTCATCATCCCTCAGTGCCATTTATAAATAATGTGTGTGAAGCAGTGCTTTGTGGCATCGAGATGTGAATATATAATGTTACTTGCAGTCTGTGACATTCCACATATCTGATGATGAGATCCTATCCGACTGCAACACTTTTTCACATGTTTAATGTGACCGGTTGCTACAAATGTCACCACGGCTGCTACGTATTGGTTCTAGGTCAATAAAAAATACCAGCATTCAGTGTGAGATGTCAAACTCCTGGTTATTAAAACCTGAAGTAATCATAATGTTTGTCATTTCCTTTTCTTGCCCACTTGTTCACCCCTGGATGAGTCGCCAGCTCATCACAGGGCCCTAATTACAGCCAAAAGTGAAGATCCAAAGCTCCAGCTTGCACTTCTGACATAATTTGGTTGTGATGTTCCAAGTATGCTTTACCTACTAGCATCTTATGGATGTTCAATGCACTGGGATGCTAACAGGCATCGCCCATCAGCCACTGGTGGACACTAAAATGGCTCCCGTGCTCCATCCACTTTGTTGAACACATGGTCGTCACCAATATCACTGAGCAGGCAGATGTGCCACTATGAATATCCAGCCTGGTACTTGAATATCCAGCCTGGTAAGAAAAAGAGTGGTGGACTTCAGAGTAGTAAATAAAGCCAATACCATGCCGTTAGCCTTTGCTAATGACAGAGGAGCTCACACCTCAGTTTCATTGAGCAACAGTCATTGTTCAACTGGACCTCCACCAGGGAAACCTTCAGGTACCTTTACACCGTGACATAGTGGTCCATGGAGCCAATGTAACCACGCCTGATGAGTGTATCCACAAATTGTTCAGTGTTCTGGCCGAGCAGCACCTCCCATTAAACAGTGACAAGTGTGTCTTTCCAGCCTTATCGTTTAAGTATGTGGGGTTTTTCCTCTATGTTGACTATATACGTCCACTATATACGCTATTCTTTTGATGACCGACAGGCGCTAGCGTCCCTCTTGACTTGTAAATGCGAACAAATATACCTGTACAGGCATGAATTCACCTTGAGGATTGAACACCAAGCACTCAAAAGTCTCCCTGCCAGCTCAGGTACCGGCCACCAACTATCTCCACAAACACAATCACACATGAGGTCCCAGCTCCAGGTACAATAAGATGGAACATGACGTCATACAACTCCTGCACTCAGTACAAAATCCATGTCATTGAGTAAGCCAATGACAGTTGTGTTATATTGTCTTCTCTGAATTTTGATGTTTACTGCAGCGTGCATAAAGGTCAGCGCCACAAACTTTCAGTTTTCTAAATAAACAAGAGCACTAAAGGTGGCAATAGTTCATTATAGCTTTCTCTAAAAGTTTACTCTTTCTGTTTTCCTGTAAAAAGGTCAGACAATTTTTTTAATGTCACACAATTCAGAGACAGCACAACTTGCTGCTTAGGTAAGAGCTCTTGACTGTAAACCTCCTAAATGTCACCACATTGCAAAGTTAACGGAATGAAATTGGTAGATGTGATTTAGGAGCAAATCCATCAACGTAAAGTGATATTTGGCCTGTAATCAGATTTACGGACCAGGACGAATGTACCCATAATGAGATCTGCAGTTTTTTACCTGCTGGAGAAAGGCCACAAATTTGCACATGAAGTTGCCGAAGATCCATCCCGGCAGAGGGTAGAGGGTGGCGGTGAAGGGGACGCAGCAAACCAAGAAGATGATGTCAGTGGCGGCCAGGTTTGCTGCAGAGAGAACAAACATCACACAGAAGAAGCAATGCTGTTTACATTTACAGATGGCTAGGGTACGTTATATTATGATTTAAATAGAAAATTGCACTACAATTCAGTAAAAACCATCTGTACCATCAGCTTTATGCTTTAACATCACATTTTACAGTATATCAATATAGTCATTGTTATTGTGTTTATGTTTTAAATGAAATGTAATGGTCTGTATATGAAGTTTACCACACTTCATTAAAAATATTTTCACTTTATTTTCAATGGTACATTTTATTGCATGATTTATTCAATAGCTCCATTATGTTTCTGCTACTGATGCATCAGGAGCATGCTAATAAAGATGTGCCTTTAATGCCTGTTGCCTCTTTGAAAGAGCAGTTGTTGATTTTTAATTCAGATTTTTAAATCCTAATGTGTTCCTTCTTCTTCTTCTTACGTCATCAGTCATTTGCACACATGGTACTTTATGTATTGCCAGCAAATCTCATCACATTAAAGGGGCAGCAGCATTATTTTGAAAGGGTGAGCAGCTGGTTCAGGTGCAAATGTAGTGTGCAGAATATTAAACAATGCTGGTGCTCTGGGATGTAAGACCTTCAGCAGGATCAAATTCTTGTCACATACTGCAGGTAATAGAACAGCGATGAACATGGCTTTTGCTCTGCCTGCAGAAATTAGATCTGCACCTACACATGTATGTGGCATGGAGCCTTTTTTGTTTGAAATGCATTACTTTGACAAATAATCTTCCTGGTTGTAACACAACACTTGGCATCCAATCGCCAATCAGAGGCTGTGACCTTGACCGCAACAAGAATGATTTCAGTGTTTTTACATTTGACACACAACATTGCACAAATTAACAACACAAAAAGGCAAATGTTCTTCTGCTGGTTTTCCGCTGTTAAACTGAGGCTATAAATGGCTATAAATTAAATTATCCAGTGCTTCTATTAAACCCCTGAAGGTTTATCAATCCAATGTTGGCATGAGAAGAAGCAAAACTGCAAAGATTAAAGAGTTAGAAACATAAATTAAACATGTGTAGGATACAGTGAGGATATTTGAAGTGGTTGTTTGAAGAGGGATTTCATCGCAGTCTTTATCAAACTCTCGGTTGTGCTTTAATCTTTGTCTCAAACTGTTAGAAAAGCACATACACACACAAAGCTCACCAATGTAGAAGTTGGTGGCCGTCCTCATCTGTCTGTGTTTAGAAATGACGTAAATGACCAGTGAGTTGCCAACCAGTCCGACCAGCATGATAAGGCAGAAGAAGAGGGGGACCAGCCAGGCGTCTGTGAGGAAGGGGTGCTGTCCCCCTCCCTCGTCTTTTTCACCCTCCCCGTGTCTCCCCAGAGACAAGTTCACTTCAGATCCATTCACCCAAAGATGTTCCGTGGAGTTCCAGGACTCCTCGGACGAGTACATGGCGATGGGGCGATTGTGGCAGAGGTGAGGGAAGAAGGTGAAGAGGAGGTAAAAGGTGCGGCGAAATTAATGTCAGCCTGAGCCTCTGGGGGGTGTGAGTGACCTTGCTTTAAAATGGGGATGTTGGATGAGAATGATGAGAATGGGATATGATGAGTTTCAAATGAAGCTCCAGTAAAGTCATGAAAAGAAGAGACAGATAATGATGTGAGTGTGCCAGGCTGTGAGCTGGGTGTGATTACGAGTGCTTCAATGAAGACAACGCAGAAGAGTAAAAGGAAATGAAAGCATACGCTCTGCTCTTCTTTTTTAAAGAACTGCCAAGAGCATAAATCTCACTGTCAGTACATCTCTTGGGAAGCCAGCCTCTCCCAAAAAAAAAACATTGACAACAATCCACCTGCAGCTTCCTTTTTTCCCCCCTCTCCGGGTCTCTTCAGTCGCTCACTTTTTGCACCAGAAGATGAGAGTTTTGTTTTTTCCTGAAAAATCTCAAACATTGTCCATTAGAGCTCCATTAGAGTGGCTGAGTGTGGAGGCAGTGTGATGGTAAGAAAACGTTGACTTTTCCTGAGCAGAATGTGGCCAGAGCGAGGAGATGCCGGCAGCTTTATAGTTTTAGAGAGAGAGAGAGAGAGAGGAGAGATGCAGCTGAGAGAGGGAGAGAGGAAAGGCACGCACAGGCGCACACATACATGCATGCATTGAGAGTAACTCAATGCACGTGGGATATGGCATGATTGGGTCTCCTAGCAACGGTGCCACAGTGCTTCTGAACGGAAGGAGTTTGCAAAATAAATGAAACACTTGCCTCCAGGCTTAATAGTAAGAGATAAATGTAAACAATAATACACGTGCATTAAAAACTGAACTATCACAGTGGCCATCTTGGTTTTGAGGGTCCCACATTTTTTTCGATGTGATGGCACAGCCATACTGGTTGGTGTGCAGCTGTGACAATGAAAACCATACATTATAAATAAAATAGCAGGTGAACAGCTACATTTGAGGATGTACAGGCAATGAGCGCAGGTCTTGTGTCAATCTCGACTGACGTCTGCCTACTATACCAGTTTACTTTCAGGCAGAGACCTGCACAATTATGGTGCACAAATGGGTGTATGCTAATTCTATTTATCTGTAAAGGTATGTGTAAATTTTTATGCAAGACCAAATCTTCCTCCAGTTGAGACAGGCGGACTGTAGGGAACAGGCTGGAGGTAGAACGTCCACACTGAGTTTGACCAATCCATCTCGAACATCACAAGATTAGAATCCAGCAGGATCCCTGGCAGGAAGAGCAGGCCAGGGTGGGGAGAAGTGCCACGGTTCTGGGCAAGATGCAGAGAGAGACAGGAGGAGGTGGTGGTACAGGTGATGAGGATGGAAGAAGTGCCGCAAAGCCGACAAGGAAGCTGGACAACCTGGTGGGGAGCTGTCATACAAAACATCAGTTGGGCATATCTGGAAGATCCCACGGGAAAGGCTGTGCTTCCCCATCCTCTCCACATAGGACATGTTTAGAACCTTCACCAGCGGTTTTGGAGTGAGGAATACTGCTACACCCTAATACCAGCCTCCAGCACACCTTGAGGGGATGTAAGCTCGCACTCTCCCAGGGGATGCTAGAGGGCTCCACGACCAGGTCTTCAGACAACAGGCCTAAGTGCTGAAGGCGCATGACCAGGGCATCAAAGGGTTACCACCCACAGGGAACCATAACCACGCTAGCGTCGTCACTTGAGGTGCTATTTAAAATGAGCAGTTTAAACTGGGACAAATGCATTCTTTCTAGTTTAAACTCATGATGCACGCTCAGTATAAAGTCAGACGTATCGATTCATTTCTGTCCTCTGGTGGATTGCAGCTGAATTGTAGACCGCAAAAGAGTATTTATCATTCTGGGACTCAAGGAACCTGAACTCTAGGCTCCGTCTACAAGAAAAAAAAGCAGAAAAGAAATGGAGTGGAACAGAATGAGAGTAAAGATGGGAACACCAGGAGCCTACAGATAAATGTGCCGGTGCAGCAACAACAATTGTAGCTGAGCATTGGTGAAGATCTGCCCTTTTGAAAGTGTCCGTAAGGGATTCACTTAGCGTTGCTCCAGTCTTCTAAATGAATAATAAATCTTAGTTTCTTGGCCACAGCAGACAAAGTAAGCAGCTGCTAAACCCGATGCTGGTGATGCTGTTAAAAATACTGTAAATAATTACAATTAATTCAACATCAGAGACATTTTGCATATAGCCTTGCTGTTTATTAATGGTTTTCATGCATCACCGTCTGTGACCCGAACCTCCCCCCACTGCTGGTAGCAACATGTGAACTGCATTTTGGGCTCCAAACTACTTGTTAAATTGCTGAACAAGATCAAAGTAAGACAACTATTTCTGTGCAACAACATTGCTCACGCTAGCAGATCATTTGAAAACATGATTAGAAAAAGAAGGTCGCCCCTGGAAATGGCAGCATCCTTCTCAGTAGACTGCAGCAGGCTGGAAATGAGGATAAGATGAAACAGCTTTGACTCACTGAGAAGAACAGAAAGATGGAACAAACAAATCGATCACTTATAAAAGGGATCTTGATGGAAGGTGATTCAGACAAGAGTCAGAGAGTTTCTGGCTTATTTCCACCTGATGCAGCGAGCGACATTTCACACTCATTGTTATTCCCATCCAGTATAATGGAGCCATCTGAATAAAATTTGAATGAAATATAAATGTCTAGCTACTTTTTGTATTTTTGACCATATACACATTAACATTATCCTTTTTAATATGGGCATCAGAAGAATATACTGCACACACACTTGCACTTGCACTACTAACCTAATTCTATTCCAAACTCAACCTTCAAAATATGCTTTAACCCTCAAACAGTTCTTCGAAGGACATTTCAAAATGTCCCCACAGCTGGAAAAATGTCCTCACCTTGCCTATTGAATACACATTTTGGTGGTCAATATGCATTAAGTAAAAAAACATACACACATGCGGACACACACACACACACACACATACACACATACACACACACACACACACACAGACACCTGTACTTTTTAGGTAGAAAATGTGTATTTGTGCATTAGTGCCGTCCTTTTCAACAGATACCAAGAGACAAATTCTTGGTATCGAATTCAAATTCTGCGTAGGAAACACTTCTACACATCAACATTTTTCCTATGTAAGTCACTTACTGCTGCAATAATTTCCTGGCTGACAACTGTGAAAACAAACATATTGGTTCTGCGGCCATCCCTGTATGCACTTAGAATATTATTGTTTATAATTATTATAGTAACAATAATAGTAACAGCAATAATGCTGTATTATTGTTGTTGTTGTCGTCGTTGTGCAGATGCAGATGCAGCTGATGTTGCTGACACTGGGAAACGACCATAGTACAGCGGTCCACAACATCACTGCACGGGCTTATTGTGACTCAAAGAATAGATTTCAGAATGTTACTCCTGGTCAACAAAGCACCGCATAAATCTGGTTTTAAGAGTGGCGACTCCACGGAAACGACCCTGTTATCTCTGACTGAGACACGAAAAAAGGCTTGAACAGCTTCTCAGACTTTGGTTCTCATTGTGCTTATCATTTGATAGAGTCGACCACTGAACTTTTATGAATATATGTCTCGATAATATTGTTTGATGTTTTTATCTTTAATGTGATGTTTTGGATGTTTGTGCACGATAGTATTTCATTCTTTTTGCTCCATCTTGCTGACATCATCACTCTAAATGGCTCTAAATGACATAAAACATCCGCGTAATCATTTAGCTCATATCCTGATGAAGACTTATTAGGTGGAAACATGTTGATTATCCATGTGAAACAAGTTTTTTATATTAGCCCAGAATGCCCCGGACCTTTCAGTTTTGGACTGTCTTTTACATTGAAACCTGATCTGTGCCAGAACAGCCTCGATGCTGCTTTTTATCCACAGATGTTTTTGTCTGTTGAACTGTTTTGTTTTGATTTTCCTCATCTATAAGTCTAACTATTATTCAGTCAATTCAAAACATTAAAGAGTGATGGATTTAAAGAAATCTTTATTTCAGATAACACCTAGCAACAAGAGAGGTGACTTAACTTTAGTGTGATTTCGCAGATGTGCAGGTTTCTACCTGGCAGCTCTGACAGGAGATTAACCAGGATGATGAGAAGTTGAACTCCTGATGGACGACCCAAGCAAAACCTGGTTCACTAATGGCTGACAGATAATCATCAGCTACAGGCTTTAACAAAATCTCTGCACAAAAGAACTCTCACATCAGTTGGGGCTTGACGTTTAGCAACATTGAGATGCCTGTCGGTATTCAAAGTGGATTCTAATCTGCCCCATCAAACCATTTGAAGGGTAAGAAAATGCTGAAATATCCTCTCTTGTCAGGTGCAACAGTTTACAGCTCTGAATGTTTTCGTGAGAACATATCAGAGATGCTGAAGGTTTCATCTGAGCTGTCGGCAGGGTGACATTCAGGATAACAGAATTCTAATGAAAATGGCTAAAAGGGCAGACATTATTGTCTCCAGACACACCTTAAGGTTCTAAATTAATAAATAACAACTGCTTTGAATAGACTACCGTACTTATTATTGGATGGGACATTTAATCTGCTCCCAGCATTCAGAGGGATGATTCACTCATTCAAATAGAAATGTGCTCAGAAAGACATCAGGAACAAAGAATTCTTTAAAAAGCATCAAATAAAGATGCTTTGATGACAACAAGGCTACTCTAAAGCCATCCAACAGTGAAGTCTTTAAAAGGCACACAAAGAGCCTGAGATTTGACAAGTTGGACCAGTCAGGACAATGAGACAGAGACAAAATTTCATCCAAAGTTTATTTTTATTTTTTTTTTAACATCATCTGTATTAACTGTTTATTTTGATACAAAGTTCATCTCTAAAATGGATGTTTGGTGCATGTAACATTCTTCATCTTCATTATATCTCTGTTTGGTTTTTTAAAATCATTTTTAGTTTGGAAACAATTTTGTTGAACAGAAAATTATTTTAAAATAAAAAAAATTACATAAAACCATAGCCAAAAAATGCATTACAAAATTCTCATTATTTTAAAAGAGATCCTGCAGTTTATACATTTATAGAGTTGTAAGTTATCAATATACCTTTTATAACCAAAGTAGAGAGAAGTATTTTTTATCTAGCCTTTATTTTGTATTGTTGTACATTTATAGCAACTTTACATCTTCACAGTTTGTGGTGCATTTAAATATAAAATTAGCAAACATTAACTTAGCATGAGCACAACATAATAAAGCTTTCCAACCAAAGTAGGCTTAATCAAGTATTTATTCATAAATTACCGGTATGTATTCTGTTAATTTAGCCCAAGTACTCAGAGTTTTATTTATCTGATTCATTCTAATTTGTTTGAAAGAGCTCAAGGCTGCTTAATCTGCTGCTTGTATTAATTCTGAGAGGTGAGTCCCTGCTTGTCTTTTCTGTCTCTAATCAGCTACTAAATGGTGACATCATGGTGTCAGTTTATTGAGCCTGGTTTAATCAATCCCGACTGATCAAGGTCTCTCCAACCTTCAGCCATGAAGGGCAAGGAGGAAAACAGATAAATGCTTTCAAGGCCATTTATTTCGCATTTTTGGCTGCTGGTGTTACTCAACACCTGCAGATTGATCGATCCGTTGTTGTGATCCCGCGCCTGCAGTCACAAGTGCATCTGGAGCACTTTCAGAGAGAGGGGTGCTGAACAAATGATGCAGTTTAAAGTGCTGCTGTAGAAGTTACACAAGTACCTTGCTGGAACTGGAACTGGAGCTGGAACTGGTGTGAAGTGGGGAGTTTTTTAAAAGGTGATAATCTGGACTCCTAACAGCGGTGCTATGAATGGTCGAAGAGGAGGAGGATTATCATGCTGGATCAGTCTGGAGTGCTGTGCAGATGTGATAGCACCCCCCAACACACAAACACTGAAAGACAAATAATTAAGGTCAACCAAACCATAAAACATCAAACTGACTTTTATTGTGTTTATTTGGTGTTATAATGGTCACATATACGTGTTTATGTGTGTGTGTGTGTGTGTGTGCGTGTGTTTGTGTGCGCCCGTGTGTGTGTGTGTACGGGGTCACTGTGCAGTCAATGTACAGCACCTGGGGAGCGTTTGGCTGACCTCTGTCTTGGGCTTATGGCGGCGATGGCGGTCTGGAGGCTTGGCGGTATTCCAGTCACATGTTCTGTTCCATCCGACAGACCTTCTGAATCATGCAACAGCACATTATTGGGATCCTTCAGCCAACAGATTTCTTCTCAGTGAATTTTTAATGGTGTCCATCTTGCTGCTCTCTGTTTCATATTACATCACTTATTACATAAAAATCTGTAATGCAACAATCGTTAAACTCTGGTTTACATGTTTCAGTGCAGTCAGTATATATGCGTAGTGGCGTAAGACTCCCTGTTCTTTTCAAAACATCCAGTCTTTTGTGATTGAACATGGAGACTTCTGCCATCTGAGCTGGTTGGATCTAAGTTAGCTGTCCTACGATAGCAGTGTGCTGCTTTATACTCCACTGTTTGGAGGATTTGGACAAAAAAGTGAGTTTTCTTGATAATCAGATAACTGAGGTTAACGTATATCACAAAATGGTCTTTAGCTGAACACTTAAATAATCTGATAAGAGATTCAGAAATCAGATAAGAGTAATTCTCCTGCAGCCTCCACTTCAGCAACCATCTTTATCACTTTCTTTATGTTCAATGACCTCATCAAAAGAACCTTCAGAAGCACCAGAGTGAGCTGGTCTAGATCAAAGCACTGTAAGAGGAGCGTCTCGCTCTGACCAATCAGCTGCAGGAAGGCTGACTCCGCCCACCACCTCTCCACATAAAGACGCCATGCAACAGTGTTGGGGTTGTACAGTCAACTTCCTGCTGAATTTAGAGGATCAGGAGCGGTTGGAAGGAAACACCAAGAGCAAATATGAGGGGGGTGAATGTAGAGTCACAGAAAAAAGTGAAGTGAAATAAAATCCCGTAAATAAGCACAGAAAAAACGCGCAAGTGAACGTTGTCGAGCCTGAGGAGAAGGAGGAAAGCTTCTTCTTTAACCAGATGAGGAAGATGAGGATATAAACAAATGGAGTGGAGGAGGATGAACACTGACCAACAAAAGAGTCGAATGAAGAAAATCCCAAAACATGAACAGATGATCCATAAACCTCCAATAGAGAAAGCAAACAAGCTGCATCCTGGTGAAGTCAAACATCCAGTTTGCACGTGCATGAAGAGATGAAACATTATGAAGGTTCTGTCCTCACAATAAAGGAACAATATTATAAAACAAAACAAGTCAAATGAACGCATCCTGGCTGTCTGTAGAGCAGCGGGGAGACCCAGTGAAGATGATTTGCACCTTTAAATCACCCATCTCTCCCCAATCAGGGCCTGTAAATATGCAGAAATGAACGTCCCTGTGTGTGAAACGTTGCTCTAACATGATTCTGATCAGGAGAATGTACCCGTAGGAGCAGGAAGAGCATTAGGTATCGCTCTGAATAACAACAAGGTGCTGAGGTACATCTCAAGGAGTCAATTCCATGTTCCCTCATTCCCCAGAATTGCATGTTTCCTGCAT
Organism: Takifugu rubripes; assembly: GCF_901000725.2. Classification (NCBI taxonomy): domain Eukaryota; kingdom Metazoa; phylum Chordata; class Actinopteri; order Tetraodontiformes; family Tetraodontidae; genus Takifugu; species Takifugu rubripes. Next base: position 4,854,310 of record NC_042306.1, read on the forward strand.
GAAGCATAATAAAATACATAACAGGGTCATGGGAACATGGGGCAACAGATACAAGGAAATGTGTTCCAATCTCTCTGATTACAGACCTGGAGCACTCGGGGAGGAACACTCTGTTTTCTCCACTGTCTGTTTAATTAACCTCTTGCGTTTGCCCGTGTGCCTCTGTGAGATGAGGCAAATGGGCAGATGCAGCCCACGTAGGTGAGGACACAGCGTTTGTTCTGCAAATCTGTTGTTAAATTCATAACTCGGTGAACGTATCTCAGAGGACGGAACAATTTTACAGGTAAAAGGGGAACAGAAGGAGAGCTTGGAAAAAAAAGAGTGAACATTTTAGACAATGACAAATGTGGGCAACTCATCCAATTTATCTACAATTTATCAGCTAAATGTCCTGTAACCATGGCAATCTTGACACCATCTCTGTCTGCTTTATATAATAGAGTCTTTTAAGAATCTCAAGAAATTTCCTCACTGTTTCTTCTTGGTATGAGAAGAGATGGTGCAACATAAAACTGTGTGTTTGCAAGAGTACCTGTCAAACCTGTAATAAAACTACTCAGAAATGTAAAGTTTAATGCTCTGTTCCTGCATAATCTCAGGAAAACAATAATCTCAGGTTAAAGCAATTGCGCTCTGGTTGTATGTATTTATTTTCCTTGTTTTGAATGGTTTTGGGTCATTTGCTGAGAGATGTGTGTTGATTTTGGAAACTCAATTGGATTACAGCAGGGGGCTCATATGCTGCTGCTCTCTGGGTTTTAGATGCCTTGTCAAGGCTATTTTATGTTATGGAAACAGCCAATCAATAAATGGACTGTTTCCTGCAGAATTTTGCAGTCAAGCATCTGATTTTTTGCAATTAAAAAAACAAACAAACCCAAAACCCCCGGAAAAGGCACAGATTGGTAAATATTCCCTCAGAACAGAAAAAAACCCACAACAGAATGAGATCAATTAAATCAACAGGAAACAAAAAATTCTGCTCAATCTTTAAACGATTAGTTGAGGTTCTATGTAATCACACAGAAATACTGTGAGATATTTTATTACTGTCAGTTGTGGACAGCAGACTAAGTGTGTGTTATACTGGGATTAGTTCTTGATTATAATTATAAATTAAGGAGATACAAATTAAAGGAGCAGATCAAAGAGATTTCTTTTAAAAAAAAGTTTTATTTGAATTTTTCTCCTGTTTAGTCTTTCACTAAAGAATGATAAATATTACTTCCCCATTATGTGATAATACAAGGACTTCAATGTTTTCTTAAAGTAAATTAGTAAAAAATGTATATTCGCTAAATTATTTTGTTGAAATAACGACAATACTGACATCTAGTGTCCATTATACGAACTGTACGTAGACGATCCGCGGAGGGAGCGTTCGGTTCCAAGCTTCCGTGTTCCCACAGTAATCGAACGCAGCCGTGTCACATGCTAATCGAGCTGCATCATATGACCCCAGCCAGCTTCCTCCTTTGCTCCGTGACATCTGTCGCTCGATTGAGCTTCATTAAACGGCACCGTTTCGTTATATAACGTTACTGGTGTGATTTGTTTAAAATTGTGCGAAGGAAATTTAGCTGACCCGGCTGGAGCACCGGATAGATGCTGCTAGAGTGGATGATGAACGGACACGCTATTCTGTATACCGGGGTCACTCTGGCCTTCTGGAGCACCATATTAATCGTTGGTAAGATTACATGGAGATTGTTTGTATGTTGAGAATAGACGTCAGTGAATCAGGTGTTTATTCTACAACGTGAGATTAACCAGTCTATGTCTTTGCGTTTTGCCCAGGACGTGTCATTCAACTAGCTAAAGTAGTTGCTCCCGTTTTGCTTGCTAGCTGTTAGCTATTATCGTAGTTTACAGTTTAGACATACTAATGTTACTTGGTGTTACAATTTTCCCTTATGATGCATTAAATGCTATACGGCAACCCCAAATACTATCCCAATGAAGTATGTATGCTGGCATCCTTAGCTATATTACGCTAATGTCACTTAGCTTCGATGGATTGGAAATATCCGTGATTCAAGCAATGGATAAATACTGTTGATAGACGTCCGTATAAGACGTATTAAAACATTTTGTGGTTTTATTTTGTTTGATTCTTTATGAATGATCGATGTTTAGTTTTGTCCGAGTTAAAGTGGCGTTATTGTTGCTAAGCTAACGTAGCCACAGTTCACGCATCACGATTTCCGTGACTTTAATGCGTGACTAAAACACACAAGAGGCTCAAATGTCCAAGACTGGGTTTTGTACGTAATTTTTTTAAAATTCATTTATTAACTCTCCCTCCACAGGTATATGCTATACCATCTTTGATCTGGGATTCCGCTTTGATGTGGCATGGTGAGCAGACTATAAAATACATCAATTAATCAATCAATTAGATTTCTGACCCACAGTGAGAATTTGAAAGTTACATTATTCTGAATTTTATCAACTTTATTGACAAGAATGTTGTGTGGGGCTGTATGCAACTGATGGATTTCCCTTGATTGCATCAAATCCATATCATAAAATGAAAGTAAGATTGACTCTGCTGAATATACACAAATAACTGCTCTATGTAATATCTTCTAGTGCTGCGGGGATGCTTTTAAGGCCTGCTTTGTCTCCAGGAAGGCTGCAGCTCCTCTGTTTTAATGACCATTAAACCTTTATGTGAAAATGCGATAAATACAATAAGCTGTTTTGCACCAGCCTGCGGTCGACAATGGCCCAGTAGTCGGGCAAAGGTTTCCGTCTCTTTTCCATTTTGTTGTAGATTCTCTTGCTCTCTTTTAATGGTGCACGACAGGAATGTTTGCAGTGTCTCACTTTGTCACGGTGAGCTGAAGCGTCGTGATTGACCATTTTGTCTGCGTCTTTGCTCGCAGGTTCCTGACAGAGACGTCCCCATTCATGTGGGCCTGTCTGGGCATCGGCCTGGCCATTTCTCTGTCTGTGGTCGGAGCAGCCTGGTGAGTAAACCAGCAGGAGGGACAGGAAGGATAAAACTGTGAATTAGTGGAGGTTGGAATAGATTCCTCTTTCTTAAAGCTTCAGGAAAAACAGATGCGTAAATGTGGAACCAGAAAACAGGAACATGAGTGTATGTTTGATGGAGCAGCTCATGTGTCTTCCTGAGTTTCAAATGTTGAAGTTCAACCAGAATTGGAATTCATGGTGTCTTAGATTAAGAATAAAATCTTATACTGGCTTCTGGGCCTTCAACCTTTGTATTTACTCTAATTCCAGCTGTTTTTTTCCACCATAAGAGACTTGTCATGGTTTCTTTTTCACATCAGGGGAATCTACATCACTGGCTCCAGCATCATTGGTGGTGGCGTAAAGGCTCCACGAATCAAAACCAAGAATTTGGTCAGGTACATCGTCATTCACCTCTCTCAGGCTTCAGGGGTCAGATTTTTGTGGACTCGGGCAGCCTGTTTTATAGAAGAGAGGCATCCATTTCAGACAGTGTAACTTCAGTATGATTGTTTCTGTCCTGCTGCAGCATCATCTTCTGTGAAGCTGTAGCCATTTATGGCATCATCATGGCCATCGTGATCAGCAACATGGCCGAGGTAAGAGCTCCTTCTAATCTCCCCTGAACCATCATCATCATCATCATAAATTCTTTTAAATCGGATTAATCACAGGACATCCCTGTGTTAATAATGACAAATAGCAGTTTTATCTCATTGTTGTGACACTGGAAGATAATTAATGCAAGGCAGAAATATATATATATATATATATATATATATATATATATATATATATATATATATATATATATATATATATATATATATATATAATATATATATATATATGTACTCAAAACCATCATATTGGTTGTCTGCCCAACTCCGCCCCCTAGTGTCTATAAATTGTAGTGTCACCGCAAAAGGCGACTGAACCGCCGGTGTTAATAGGTGCATCATCCTGCATTAACAGGTTAATTCTAACAAATGCAGCCATGACTACAACAGTTCGTGATATCAGAGTGCTTCCAGCACTAAAGTTGGTAGGTTGGTTCTTTTAGTCTAATCTAGCTTCTTCTGTCTGGCAGGAATTCAGTGGAACGACTCCTGAAACCATCGGGGCAAGAAATTACCAGGCTGGTAAGCCCACGCATGAAACAGCAGCTTGAAGGTGAAAACAGTCAAATTCAATTCAAAACACGGCAGGAGCTTATTCCGTTGGGACACTAAGCGGCAGCGTGCAGCTTAAGATGGTGGCAGCATCCATTCTGGGGGAATCCAATAAAAATCCTAATATTGTGATTTTTTTTTTTGATTTTTTTTTTTGATTTTTTTTTTTGATTTTTTTTTTTTTTAACTTGGATTATTCCAACTGCGTTTCCAATCCTGCCAGGTTACTCCATGTTCGGCGCCGGGCTGACCGTGGGCTTCTCCAACCTCTTCTGCGGGATCTGCGTGGGCATCGTTGGCAGCGGCGCGGCTCTGGCGGACGCCCAGAACGCCAGCCTCTTCGTGAAGATCCTCATCGTGGAGATCTTCGGCAGCGCCATCGGCCTCTTCGGCGTGATCGTGGCTATTCTGCAGGTGAGACCACCCAGGCTCCCCCTGAAGAGGGTGCCACAGCAGCATATATAATCATTTATCTATTAATTTCTTCACGCTGTGAAGCAGAACTGCAGTAACACCCTTTTATCTCCTCCCACAGACATCAAAAGTGAAGATGGGCGACTAGAAGATGGAGCCACCCGCCAAGAAGATACAAAACACACTGCTGGAATTTAAGATGGATTATTGTGTAAATACGTGATAAATTATTTAAATGTCTCTATTTGCCGATTGTGGAGTTTAACCATCGTTCACACAAGAGCACTCTTGCTCCTTCCAGACAAAAACCTGCCTGTCGGTAAACGATGAGTTAAACTTCACGCTAGAGTATTTGTGTGTGTGAGTTACGGATATGTGATTGTTTTTTTTCTCCCCTTGTGAAGCATGGTGTTCCGTTGTGTTTGTTACTGTAGCCCGGTCTGTCTCCTGCACACCTACAGCGCGGCCTGGTTTTGGGAAACCTGGCAGGTCACAGGGTCACCATTATCCTGTAACAGTCCCTTCTGAAGTCCAGAAGCTTCAGAGTCACGTGGGAAAATGTTTCACAGGAGCGTTTTATTTTCTCATGGCGGTTGCTAGCATCCTCGTTGCTGTAGTGTGAGTTATTGGCCGTGGAGGGTGTGAGTTATGTCAGACTTGTTTCAGATCTTCGCACATCGTGCTATCAAACACTCGATTCAGTACTCCCATGTCAAGGACCTCACACGTCCGTCTGCTTTCACACATTCCATAAAAAAGCTTTATGTGTTTACAGGTTTGGTTTGAAGTCGAGCTGTCGCATTCTAGCGAAAACTCGATTGTACATGAAGGGGAATGTTATTGTATGTTGACACATTCCTACGTCATAGCGGCAGATGGTATAAATCCTCTTTCCCTCGTGTAATTTACCCTATTTTAAATGAATGATAAGAGTCTGTTTTATGTGAGAAACTGAAATATCTGGACCTGGACTCGCAAAGTATCAAAGCAGGAAGTCCATCTTTAAGTTGAAGTCAGAGAACCCTTTGTTCCATCAGGATCTGTAACAAACACCTGGTTTGTGGTGACTGTAGATGGTAATGTACGTGCATTATGTTGATGTGATGATGGACATGTTTTTGACATTGTGCATTTAATGAGAGCTTGTCATAATGGCTTCATTAATGTCTTAAAAAAAATTAAAAAGTTCCAACTTCATTGCTGTACTTATTTGCAGTATATACCTTCTTCCACTAGATGGCGGAATATACCCTTAATATAAAATACCGATTAAGTATGAATAGTTAATCAGGATATAATTAATAATCTAAACTATTGTTGGTCTTCAGGGGAACTGATAACCACACTAGATGTTCTGGAATGAGGTTTACGTCTTCACTAAATTATGACATCAAATTGGTTATGGTCACCTCTTAAAATATCTCAAGGTTTGGATGAAACCAACAGTTTTAGAACTTTTCTACTGTTAAAGTCGATTATTTGGATTGATAATGGCTTTCTGAGGAAACGTGAAAGACGCTTTTAGTGACATCAGGATCTGGATTGTGAAGAGTATAAAATACATTTATATCAACCAACTATGAAGAAGATTTTTGGGCCTAGTGATTCATAAAAACGATTTGAAGTAGCCTAAATAACTCCGGCATGCTTGTTTTTGTTTGTTTTACTTTATGTATTTTTTGGGGGGAGGGGGTTGCATTATTTTTCAACATTAACGTTAAACCCATCCTTTAAAAAGGGGGTGAAGCGGGGTGGTTTAAAACTTTTTGGTGGTCTGTTCGAGGTAAATATCAACAATTTATAAGTAATATCATTCATTTTAAAGTACAGCATTACGCCGCGGGGTCCGTTTTTATGTTTAAACCGACTTTTGTTTTTATTCCTCCCTTTTCTGGATCAACTGAAAAGATTAAAGAAAGCGATTTCCTTTTTCAGCCGCATCCGGGCTTCCGTAGGCAGCAGATCGGAGGACCTGCCAGCCTCCTCATCCCCAGCATCCTTTTCCCCACTGCTCGCTCTTCATCGCTACCAAAACATGACGGACAACGAGAAATCACTAGGTTAGCGTGTTCGTGCTCGCCAGTTTTGTAGTAAAATTCGCTTTCGTTAGCCGTGTAGCCGCCAAGATGCTGCACAACGCGAAGCTCTTCCTTGATTTTATAATAGATCTGGAATCGAACGGAAAATAGTTCTCCCAGACAGCGGAGCGAGCTGAGCCCTGGGCTTTTGGAAGAAAACAACAACAACAAGAACAACAACAACAAGAAGAACAAGAAGAAGAGTTTATTGTGTGGGAATGGTGATGGACGGTTTTCACGGCAGCACTCTGCCGGGGGGGATAAATTCCCTGGTGCTCCAGCTCGGACATGCCTGACATCACCAAGGTAAGTGTCCGATCCTGCCTTGTTCTTTGTTGTCGCCTCTGCCTCCAAACAAGCTTTTCATTTCAGGTGGGGGGTGGGGGGCGTTGGGTGTTTGTATTGTGGCGATGATTGCTGCTCCCCACTCTTCTTTTGTTATCACGCACATCTCATAAACTCGTAGCATCCTTCCACCCGCCATACTGGAGTTCCCTCAGCCTCCCCTGTTCTCCCCCAGCACAGCAGTCCGTGATTACAACTCACCCCCAACCCTCCCACCCCACCCCCAGGGCAACAGCCAGCCATGCTGCTGGCATAAATTCAAAGCTTTTGCAGCTCCAAAAGCCAACTTTCACAGCAAAGCTTTCTGCTCCTTACCGGTGGGAAGCAAAAGGCTGGAGACGAGTATGTGGGAAAGGGCTTCATCGTTATCTTTAACCTAACTGGACATTTACACTGCAGCCCAAGACGGAGACTGTAATCCACCCTGACGTCTCTGTCATTTATTACACAGTAGCTCCGTAGGGCTTCTGCTGCGGAGGGCTCAGCAGGGAGACTGGAACTACCACACTTTAGCTTCTGAGTTGCAGCCTTCAAGTGTTCCTCTGCTTCCAACGCTGGTTTTCAGCAGAAAAGCGACCTCACGTTAGGCCCTGGTGGATTTCCGGAGCCATTTTTGACTGTCAAATAGAATGTCGGCACGCTCTCCGTGTACACATTTGAGGCCGGAGGGTCATTAAAATGTTCTGCTTATTTTAGCTCTTTATAAATATCTGGAGTGAGTGTGAGTTGAGCAACCGTCTCCATGATGTCACTGAAGGTTGAACCAACTCTCTTATTGTCCAGTTTACTACCCCAGGACTTATAGCTGCTCAACACGACCTCCCACATGGGTTCTTACTTAAATGGATCAGAACTTATTCATATTTTTGTCCCTGATCCCGAATGATGCAGCTATAGGGTCGTTTTGCGGAGTTCCTGGCAGCTGGAGTGTGCCAGGGCGCCGATCCGGTGCCAGTGTAGCAGGTGCACGCTTTAGCCGACTGTTCCGGAAACCTGGCCGGTCTCTTACCTGTCCTGAGGCTGACTAGACAGCAGGCAAGTGTGGCTGCAGGTGTCACGGTGGCTGGTTTAGAGAACCACAAATTAGCCGCCATCCGTTAAAACCGTTTGTTGGTTGATATTGTTTATCAGAGTGGAGGATATTGCTTAACTCCCATCTTGCCTTTAGCAGTTACCACAATGTTTCAGCCTCCTGTGTGCTGTTGCTGTGGTGTAAAATCCCTGCCCTCCCCAGTCTTTTGTCTTTGTTCCTGGGTGTTTTATTGCCCCGTAAAGCTGCTGTTGTCTCCAGCACAGCGAAGTGGAGCAGCAAATGGCTTCTTTCTCTCCGATCCACCACTGGATGTTCTGGCCATGTTTTGGTGGGTGCGCCGCATCATCCCCGTCTATAGTTCTTTTCAAACTAAAGGTAGAACATCCAGTGGTGGAACAGCCACGTGTGGCCAATTAGCCATCTCCTCCGATCACACACTTAATAAACTTCACTAAATAAATCTCACAGATGAGAATAAAAGGACGCAGAGCACAGCGAGTAAACCAAAACCACCAAACCCTGATCCAATCCTCTTCTTCGTCCCGCTGAAGCAATTCATCAGTGTGTTGTGTCACTGCCAAAGTCTTGCTCTGGACCTGCTCCAGGTTTTTTCCCTCCTCGGATGACGTGACGTTCACCCATTCAGTGTTCCATGTCAGGCGATGCAGAGCTGCGATGCGTTTACGGCTAGTTGGTCCTTTAAAATGAAATGGGCCAAGTTTGTGGGAATGACAAAACAATGACAAACCCAATGCCGTGTGTTGTGTAACCCTTTAAACCCCGGATCTTTTCTTCAAAAAACACAGCAAAACACAAATGCATCGATTTGAAGTCAGCTGGGTATTGTAGTCCATAAAATCCTTCATGGGACTACAAACATGACCTGATTCACAACAAGCATTATTCTTTTATTTCCTCTCTCTTAATCTGTCAACATTAGAGTCTGAACTTTAGGGGAAAACAATCAATCATAGTGGATAATTACGCATGTAACATAGCCTCAAATGGTTAAGTTATTTAAATATGATATAAAATGCAAATTGACATATTTACGAAGCCAGAATATAGCACAGATTTCCATTTATGTTGGATCTATCTCTAAAAGATGCGGTGCAGCCAAATAAGTCCGATTATTTCAGACATTTTCTTCTTACTTAATTATTTGTGTGGGTTGAAGACGGACTTGATCAGATGCGTTTTGGTTGCAGCTCCCAGATCAATACACTCCGTCTGGGCTTCATTTGTTGATGAAGAGACATTAGGAAATGAGTATGACTGCGTCATATGCCACAGTCCTCCTTATGTCATTTATTGTGTTTGTTACATTGCTTGCAGGGTGCGCTAGCGCCGCCGGGAGTTTATTTTTTTCAATTTGCGTACGAAGATGAGGAGGAGATGAAGGTTGGGTCGGACTAAAGTGCAGAACGCATTCATTAAATGAACAGGGAAAGGTCAGTGTTGTGTTGGGGGCGCCTTATTTATTCATGACACATCATCCTAAGAGCGGTTCTATATCCATAATAGGTCCTGGCTGACATGTGGTCCCATTGATCCATACATCATATCCAATATTTAATAGGTGTGGTTATATAACAGCCACCCCGCGGTGTTTTGCCGAAGCTGATGAGAGGAAAACAACTGATTAAGAATTCATTCCAGGGAAATGCAGCCATGCTAGAGAGCTTCCTGAAAACACGCCTTACTGGAAAAAGTTGTAGTGACACAGAAAACGTACCTCAAGTGAGTGGATCTGACTGGATGTGCATCACCAGATCTGCTAGAAATGGGTCCAGGAGATAAAAGACCCCCGGCAGGGGAGCAATAACGCGCCGGTTTGGACAGCCTGAGTTATTATTGTGATTGGTTCTGTCACTTGTGCAGCTGTAATGTTCATGTTTAGAAGTGCTCCCGTTACCAGAACTGAGCTGTCTGCTCTGGTCAGCGAACGATGACTTCTCCTCCTCCTAACTATCTGCGTGGTGCCACCGCGGCCCGCTTCTCGGTGACGTGACCCAGATCCTTCAGGACGACAGTACGGCGTGCGCACTGTCTCCTTCCCCCTCCCTCTTTTTTACGTCGTTTGCGCGGCCCCAGTTTGTGTTGCTCTTTGAAAACTGGTTAGCGTTGTCGATCTTCTTGACGACTGCAGACTGCAGCGGCTGCTGTGACTCAACTACAGTCAAAAACAGTCCACAAGAAACGCCTCCCCCATGTGACCTCTTATTTGCATGCGCTGACTCCGCTTTAGCCTCACTGATCGGTTTAAGGCCGGCGCTCTTGCCCGTGCCTGGATGTGCTGGCGAAGAAGAAGAAGCTCGGAGGCCTGAAACTATCAAGAGCAGCCAGGCTAATGCGGGTTTGATGAGGGCAGGGTCGCAGGTTAGAGCACGAGGGACCCCGGAGAGCGCAGCAGTGAATTGCAGCAGCAGACTTCATCGCTGGGAAATCTCTTTTTTTTTTACACCCAACCAGGATTTTTTCCATTTTTTTTCCCCCTGAGATTTGTTTGATTATGTTTCAATCAAAGAATGAGATGTCGATAGTTTATTTTGGGATAGCAATCAAAGGAAACGTTGGAGTTACGGCATTCACGTTCACGCAATTATATTTATTTAATTCACAAGTCCAAAACACAGATGTACAAATGTAAAGGGTTGCTAATTGTGTGCCTGCTTGTTTTCTATTCTCTATTTTAATTATTTCCTTCGTTTGGCTGACCTAGAAACGAGATGCAGAGAGTCTTTAATTAGCTTAGCTAAAATACTGTTGGCGTAGCACTGCGCTGCCTCCATTGAGTAAAAGTTGACTGATATTCAGATCATTTTTAGCAACAAAAGGTTGCACCATTGGTTGAAGAACCGTGTTGCATTATTAAGCAAATCCATCCAACATTGGCTTAGTTATTCTTGAGTTTTTCGAGTGTTATTCAGTTTCAAATCTAGGCACGTGTCTGTACTGCACGCCCGCATGATCACACATCTGCCCTTCTCAATTGTCATAACTGAGGACAAAACTTTGAAGACGCCATTTTATCCAGCTGTTGCCTCGGAGAATTGAGCTTTGTAATAATTATTTTTTTTAAAAACAGACAAGAACGCCTGAGGGTTCCACTGGGAACATCTGCTTCGGAGATACGGACCTTGAGGTCGGTGTGAGGGTGCATGTGGGCGCAGTATGGCTCAGCCTTGCTTAGAGTGCGTCGCTCCGCTCTGTCGCAGCAGGCCTTGATGATCAATGACGATGCAACGCACTCATAATCTCTGCTAATTTGATGCGCGCGGCAGTGGGAATAGTCGCCCCCCCCCCCTCCCTGGGCCATCTTATTCCGGTGGCTCTGCAGCCAGATTGATGTTTTCGGATGTGACACGGAGCTTCTGCTCTATGACCCTCCTCTTCCTCTTTGATCTCCCGCCACGTGCTTAATCATCATGACCTGCGAAGTGCCCCCGAGTGTGACGCGCATAGGCGGCACTTAGGAAACAGGGAGATTTAGCAGTAGGAAGCACGGAAACAGTTCAGAACTGCAAAAGGGCTGGATATTTGTTAGCACGGCTACAGATGCTGTTTCATCTGCATGTGCTTTGTTACTGTCAACATAAAGCCGCCGCTGTTACTCGACTGGCATCCAGAACAAGAACTGCTGACGCGTTGTCCTTTTACATAACCAATCAGGCGGGTTTGGAGTCACGGCTTTGCCGGGAGCAATGTCACAGCGACTATATCTTCACGGCTGATGATGCCGCCCGTTTTGCATTTTCTGTCGTCTTGTGTCACAAGTCAGCTTTGTTCTGGTTATAATGCGGGACTGCAGGCATTGTTTTCCGAGGCTGCTGCTTTTCCCGATAAAAAGGAAAAACCCAAACAACACATTCACTTTCCTCCACAAGTTGGAGCGTTTGACTGGAGCCGACCTGCACACCGACTTTTTCTTCTGAGTGTCAAACGTGATTTTGGCCGCTCTCTGAGCGGAACTGAAAATGCTGCGGCTCACAAATCCCCCTCACAGGGCCTGTAGCGCTATTCTTTTTACAGTAACCACTAAAAACAATGCTCTAAAACCAAATATAGAAATAGTAACTGATTGAAAGTATTGTTGGCAAACGGTTCAGTGTAAACTAAGAAGTAAAGGTTATCATTTAGAGCACAAACATAAAATATTATATATATTGAAGCACATGCTAACCAGCTGTACTCTGCTAGCTCCTGGCCCCTTTTGAAACCCACGTGAGACGGAAACCTTTTCACAAGTTGAAAATCCTATTTTTTGGTGTGAATGGGGGATGGCGGTGGAGTGGTTAGCACTGTGGACCTCAAGCCTAAAAATAGATGCAAATGTGCTCATCACTTTATTGTCTTATAAAAGGAACAGCAGCGTCCCAGGCTATTTAGGTTTTAACCCTCAGTGGTTGCTGTAGCAGTTGCAGATACAGGTTCATTTTCATCTCACATCTACGGCCTCAGCTGTCATTTTACAAAGGTTGAAATGGTTATTTGTTTGAAAATGGAACCTCATGAGCAAAGGCTATCATACCTGAGGTCCCCAGGTTTGTGTCTGACCTTTCGACCTGGCTTTAACGTAGCTGAAACCAAACTCAAAGCAGCCGTTTACTTTTTAATGACTGCCGCGGCTGCATGTTGGCGGTTGTTGCGGTGTGTTTTTTCAGGCTGTCCTTTCACCTTCGAAGATCCCAGTTCGCCTGCGGACCAGCTCGTCTCCAGCATATGCTTGCCCCGGTCTGTTGAATTATGTACCCTCACAAATTACCAGTCTGGACGTCCATCTGGCAGCCAATTAAAGTTTTAAGATACAGATGTTGTCGACATCGTGTGAGATTTATTCAGCACGTTTGATATCCAAATCCACTTTTGATATGCGTGTAGATGCGTCTGTGTGTGGGTCCGTGTGTGTGTGTATTTGATCTCATTACATTTAGGCGACTCAATGATGTTTTATTGAACAATTTTATGTTAAAGAGTTCCTGTTAAGCCTACAAATGTTCGTGCACACCAGCGTTTTAGCTGAACTTGTTGCGAACTGATGCTCATCTGAGTGACGTGCACCTTTGACAGGGTGGGGTGCACGTTCCCTTACCCGAATCACCCAAAATTCCACCCAAGTCAACATTTGCAACTTTGAACAGCTTCATTTTGGTCTCCGATACAAATCTGCAGCCGCAACCACGGACGACCGAGGGCCTGAAACTGCGGTAGTGTAGCTAATCTGTTCAGTGTTATTAAAATGTAAATTTCAGCTGTGCCCAAATAAAAAAATAAAATAAAATCCCAAGTCGGCCAAAGAACGTAAATCCAATCTGGCAAAGTATCTTAATTTTGATCAAGCCTAATGGCTTTGATATAATGTTGTTAAATATTTGTTTCCGCTTTCATTCAGGAAGTCAGCCATCTACCTTAGGGCCAGACAGTTAATTAAAATCAATATCACATTTTCAACCACTGAAAAAGGATAAAGATAGCAATTAATTCCACAGCTCCTGTGGTGATTCATACACGCACTCACAGAGGCAAAAGTCTGGGCATCCCAGGTCAAAATATGTGTTAATTGGAAGAAAAATAAGAGGAAATGATCTTCAAATGGCATACGATTACAGAAGACACGTTCCCTTTATATTTTTTAGCAAAACACATTTTTATTTTCGTGTTTCGCATTTTTTAAATTGAAGTGGAAAAAAAATGTTTGGACATTCTGCCTAGCAAGTGCCCTCTAGCGCCCCCTAGTCAGTATCACAGCTTGAAAACACTTTCTGTAGCCAATCGAGAGCCAATCATTTTCCCCTCACAATTGGCTTCCTATTCTGCGAGATTCCGGGGGAGTCTTCATGTCTGAGGTGGATCCACAGACTTTCAATGATGTCCAGGTCAGGAGACTGTGTGAATCACAGCAATACCTTCACCATTTGCTCCCGCGGTTGACCATCAAGGATTTGGAGGTGCTTTAATTAGCCATTTGTAGAAACCTCAGCTTTTTTAACAGATGTTTAATGATTGCTTCCACTATTTTTTGGAATCAGTTCTTCCCTCTCTCATCATGGGTCCACCCCCATGCTGGACAGTTGGACGGAGGTCTTCCCAGCAATCCTATGAACAGTGCTCTGATCTTTTTCTTGGTCTTCCAGACCTTATTCCTGTGATACATCCTCACCTTCAGTGCTCCATGTTCATATTGAATTCCGAGGACACTGGTCCATTATCTGGCATCGACATCTCTCAGGCCGAGAACCTTAATGGTCGCAGGTGGAGCACAATCTATTTAGAGACCCTAAATATAGAGAAAAGAAGCACACGATCCTGCTGCAAGCCAAAGGAACTGCATTCCGCTTCTCCTCCGGACAGACAAATATCAAGTGGATAAATCTCGTGATAGTGCTTCGCCTCACGAAAAGTCATCGATTTCTGACAAGTCAGCAGCTGGTCATCCAGAGCAGAGCAGCTCTACTCCCACCGGATTTCCTCCCTCTTTTGCAGTTGATTTTCAACGCCACGCCATCACAACACCCGCTGGACCCCCAAGGGTGACCCCCGGTGGCCTCCGAGCTCTGCAAATCGCTTTTGTTGCCTCGCTACATGTATGAAAAATTCAGCCCTGACACGTTGCCGACCAGTCTGTAAAAGCTCTGCGCAGCTGCTCGACTGGGAAATAAGTCCTGGCCTGCAAAAGTGCTCTGGTGCCCCTGTGTGCATCATCTGAGTCCTTCAGTCAGCATAAAATTTGACTTAATAACTTGCTCACGCACTTTTTTTTCGGGGCTCAGTGTCCCGCCAGACAAGAGCGAGAACGCTGAGCGAGGCCGCCAACTTCCTGGACAGACAGCTGCCAGCAGCTCAGTTACCCAACATATGTTTAAATTTGGTCCTCAGTCACAGGCGGCGACGTTCAGTGGCTGCATTGAACAGAGTCAAATCAGTCATTGTCACCGGTGAATGAATTTAGATTTTGATTATGGCAGCAGTTAATCGTACCTCCCAAGAATTCTACTCCAAGTAACCTTTTTTATTCTGCATTTAACATATGTTTAATGCAGAATAAAACTCAGCTCAAGCTCCTAATTAAAAACACCATGCGATGTAAAG
This sequence comes from Takifugu rubripes, assembly GCF_901000725.2. Taxonomy (NCBI): domain Eukaryota; kingdom Metazoa; phylum Chordata; class Actinopteri; order Tetraodontiformes; family Tetraodontidae; genus Takifugu; species Takifugu rubripes. Next base: position 4,869,423 of record NC_042306.1, read on the forward strand.
AGACCCTAAAAATAATGTCAACTGTGCACATAATGTGTTCATTATAACATTGTTTAAATGCTTGGCTGCAGCATTTTCTGCAGAATATTGTGCTAATTTTAGCCTCACATTCCAAATATCTCCCGTGTGGCTCGTTTTATCATTAAAGAGCGATATGTTGTGACACGCAAACTAATTTTAAGAAGCCCAGTAACCAGCAAAAGAAAGAAATGCTGAGCTGACCCACTGGGGAATATGTTTGATGTCAGGGACCACTGGAGGAACGGCCCCATCCGCCACCAGGCATTAGCCATCCATCGTTTTCCACTTAGCGGGATTAGCATTTCATCGTTTATTACTGATTCTCTGCTTCTCTCTGACACTGTTGGTTTACATCAAGCCTTTTTGTCAGTGAGGCTCCTTCTTTTTTATTGTCTCCTTCGACCTCATCTCTTTTTTTCTATCGCACATTTATTGGAAAAACTATAAACCCACAACAAGCGTAGCCTGTGGAAAAGCTCTAAGTGCTGGCTTGTCTCAGCTGCGCTGGTACTTTCGCTACTTTGTGTATTCCCAGTTGCCGACTCATTCCATCATAAATGCCTTTTAAACCATCTGACTGGAAAATTGAGTTGGCATGTCAATTCAGCTGAGCAAACGGAGTTCGAGCTTTCGCTCTCTGCATTTGCTTTGTTGCCGATTCAGTTACTTCAACATTGTCGTGTTGACTTCTCTTTCTTTAGAGTGAACTTTGTAATTCAGAGATCACTGAATACATTCAAATCGAGGGCAGGAGCAGCGATGCTAGCTCAGAGTTTGTCACGTGAATAATGCATTAAATGACTGCATCTGCTTCTGATTGCTGCTTTGATTTGATTTCACCTGCACCCGGAATGTCCCATCATCATCAGCAGACTTCAGGAGGTTAAAACCATAGTTTTAGTACCACATGCACGCGCAAAAAAATATGGATTAACTGGTTTCTTTTGTCTCCCTTCAGGTGTCCGAGACCTGAGTGAAGACAACCAGTGAGGAGTTTGATTGATGAGCTTGACTGTCAGAAACCGCCCGCCGCTTCAGAGGAACAAGAGGGTATCTTGACAAATGAATGTCTGCCTGCAGCCACCAATCGCTGGAGACCTTTTGGAATCGCCATCATTGGGAAGCTGAAAGCTTTTGTTCCTGGTCTAATTGGATTGATTTATGACTTCACCAGGCTGCAGAAATGGCTAAACTAGGGTGGTGATTGGGTCACTATATCGATCATACACCCGAAGGATTACCTTCATTTGTGGCCTTTATATCTTAAATGACCCCTCCTCACTTCTTAGCTTTAGCGGCACTCCGAGCTTCATTTCGTTCAAAGGTTGAGGCCAAGTAAAAGATTATTGTACATTTGACATGTAGGAAAACTGCAGCAGATACAAGCTGAGAAGTCATAAGTGTAGCTGTGTCACCTCCCTGCCTCCTTCGATGACCCGATGACCTCTGCAGATGTCAGATAGTCAGGTGGGCGTCAACCACATGTCCGCTCTAGAGATCTATTAGCAGTTTACATTTACAACATGGCCACTAGGATAAGTGCATGCGTGTAAACGCGCCAGCGTTGTCGTGGCTGGCCGTCGCGGGACGGTCAACTTCCTCGGCCATGACCCGGCTGATGTTGGGCCGGACTTTGGAACGCATCTGTAAAGGCGTCCTGCTGCTGTGCCTGCTCCATTTCCTCATCATGATGATCCTGTACTTCGACGTCTACTCCCAGCGCTTCGACCTCTTTAGCCGCTTCAACAACGGCCGGAACGGATCCAGGAACAACAGCGCAGCAGCGGGGAACGCTCACCATTTTTACTACTACAACATATCCAGACCCAATGCGACCTCATCCAGCTACCTGGCCGTCGGCGAGCACCTGGTGCAGAGCGCGCAGCCTGGCACTAATCAGACGCCGTCCCCCAAGCCCCTGCCGCCGTGTCCCGAGAACCCACCTGGGCTAGGTGAGTAATTACTGCTGTCACAGCATTGTTACATCTCGGCTACAGCTCAGTTAGATTGATTGCGTTCTGGAAGACGGCGAGCTGTAAAGGTTTGTGAATGGGGGCCAAAATATTGAAGAAACTTTAGCGACTTTGTTGCTTGTGTTATATTTCTTTTGCTCCACAACATTTCACCCGAGTCTCCTGCTCACATATCAGAATGTTTTATATCTTTGTAAACTCCAAAGATTTAATCCCTTTTCTATTTTTATGCTCAATTCCGTCATTGATTGAATATTGGGATGAAATCTGTTGTCAGGAGTTTAAATATGTACGGTAATCATTATTTCAGCTGAGGTAATGTCTTAATTATAGCGCTTCCTTCCGTCTGGCTCGATACTCGTAATTTTCAGATCTTTGCAGAGAACACACACCTGCTCGGTTCACTCTTATTAGATATTTCATCTCTGTCTGGGTTTTCCAATATAACTGTGTGTACCGAAGTGGCTGCTGATGTAGTTTGCTCCATACCAAACTCCCAAAACAGACACATACCAGAAAGCAATCGAACATGTACCCTGGTCCCGCACACCTGTGTTTAAATACATTAAAACAATAAAAGCAACACAATGACGATGTCCTACAACTAAAGCACACCGCCTGATGACATGTCATACTGTACATGGGTTAAATGCAGAATAAAACTCAGATCAAGTGCCTCAATTTTATATTTATTCTTGTGTGGTGGGATTCTGGTTGTGTTTGTGGTGGGATATGCGATGTAGGTGCTGTTTGTGGTGGGATTCTCCTTAAATGTGTTGCATGGTGGGTTTAAGGAAGTATGGTGATTGGATGTAATAAGATGGAAATTTTGCCTGTTGCATCATCCATGGAATGAGATAAGGAGCCTAAAACATGGTTGCGGGGCCTCGGTCAGACAGCCCAATGTGGAAGTCCATGTCCTCTTCCTTCCGTGTGAGGACACTTTAACCTAAACAGAAACACAACATGCACAGGTGAGATAAGGACAATGTGCTATAGACAGCAGAACAAAAGAGAAGCAACGGTGTGTTAGCATCAGGGTGCTTCATGTCGTGAAGCAGCCTCTGTTGCTCAGTTGTGATCATCACCATGGACACCGAGAAAATGACAGAAACATCCAGAGATGAACCAACGCAGAGACAACATATTAAGAAATACATCCACCTGTGGTGCACACACACCAGCCATGATGCACAATAAAGCAAATAAAGCTTGAATATCTAATGCAGAAAATGGCTTGTTTCATTTTGTAATATCGATCGGCTGAACGGGGTAAACTCTCGCCAGCTCTCCCAGGTGCCGCTCCCTTTCTGCAAGATTTCTGATGGAAACAATTTTCTATGCACCGCCAGAAGCAGCGTGAGGGCCTTTGGAGGCTTTTTGATGTTTGCTTTAGGTTCCTCCGGCTGACCTCCGTTGTTGTCCCCTCTAAAAACAAAATATATGCATTTTATTTTCAAATCGACACCAGCCGAAACCACTAAAGAATGTCTAGAAACTCAAATCAAGTTTACATTTGTGATACTTCCTGCTGTGATTGCTGCTTCTATCCTCTGCGAGCAGCTTTAAAAAGCATCAACAGACAATGAGAGATGAAGTTCTGCAGTTTTAACACCACATTTGAACCATAATGTTATTGTTATGTTATGTAACATGCTAATTTAATAATATGTATTTCTAATTCAGCATTGGCCACAGATGGCTGTATTCAAACATACAGCGATAAAGTCCCTTTCGTATGCAGCAATACGAGGACAGAGGAGTGTTGGAGCGGCACCATAGTGCCCTCTATGGGCCACTTCCCCCTGAATGTGCAGTAAATATATGAATGTGAAGCCTCGGGAGTTCTTTTGCAGCTTTCTGGCCTCGGCTATCTCAGTATCTGAAACCATTATCCTGCTCCTGTTTTCCAGTCACGCTCCTGTTAAACTCATCATAGCGTTCAGATTACATCACATAAAGATTCTCATCTGCGCTAGACTTTGAAACTCGGAATCTAAGCTTGAATAACAAATGATTGTCTGTATATATTTATGCTACTTGGCTTGCCTGCATGGTTTGCAGGGGATTTACATGTCTGATTAATTTGATGAACATGGCAGCTGAGGCCTTGATCGTAGCTGAGGGGCACTGGTTCAGATTCAACCACTAAATGTATATCCAGTTCTTCTCTACCATCGAGCCATAATTTTGTTTTTCTGGGTCAGCTTCCGACTTGAAATTATGTAACGTTGGTATCTGAGCCAAAGTGGCCGTGAAGTCATTAGTAAGGCACACACAACATACTGCTTCAACCTGAGATGGCAGATTGGTTTAATAAACTTTAATTTATCACAGCATGTTCAAATGTCTTGTGTTACACAGTAGTTTGTAGTTTCTGCTGGTATTAACTGCTTGGATAATGGAAACAAGTCCCATAATTTTTTTATATAATGAGCGAAAAACACACACAGCATCACAATAAACACAAGTTAATTGCGTTAATCAGCAAAAAGCTTTCAAATGACTCTACCTGAGGAACCCTGAGTTTGCACATGCATGGACTGTAATTGGGCACACACCTTCAGCACCTGGAAATTCTTGGAACTTAAAGGGACCAGCACGCACATTTAATCAATCAATCAATCAATCAATCAATCAATCAATCAATCAATCAATCAATCAATCAATCAATCAATCAATCAACCAATCAATCAATCAATCAATCAATCAATCAATCAATCAATCAATCAATCAATCAATCAATCTTTATTTATATAGCATCTTTTACAATCAAAATTGTTTCAAGGCGCTTTCTAGAATCCCAGGACCTAACCCCAAACAAACAACAGTGACAAGGAAAAAATCCCTTTAACAGGAAGAAACCTTGAGCAGGACCAGGCTCATGTAGGGGGACCCTCCTGCTGATGGCCGGCTGGGTAGAGAGAGGAGAGGGGGAAGGACAGGTAGAGGATAGAATAGGTAGGAGAGGAGAGGAGAGGAGAGGAGAGGAGAGGAGAGGAGAGGAGAGGAGAGGAGAGGAGAGGAGAGGAAAGGAGAGGCACACATAGTCCACAGAGTACATACATCTATGTACCCCCCCCACCCCTCTCCTCTCCTCTCCTACCTATTCTATCCTCTACCTGTCCTCCTCCTTCTCCTCTCTCTTTACCCAGCCGGCCATCAGCAGGAGGGTCCCCCTACATGAGCCTGGTCCTGCTCAAGGTTTCTTCCTGTTAAAGGGGAGTTTTTCCTTGCCACTGTTGCTTGTCTGGGGTCAGGCCCTGGGATTCTGGAAAGCGCCTTGAAACAATTTTGATTGTATAAGACGCTATATAAATAAAGATTGATTTGATACAGCAATCCATTATATTTAGTAAAGTAGGTTGCCAGTAGGGTCAGGTTGAGTGGGTCAGCGGGGTCGGAGGTCAGTATGCTGCTCTGAAGGCGGTGATACCTGTAGATGAATACAGAAGGGGGGCGGAGCAGAAAAACTACACAAGAAATAACATCACTAGTCTACGTGATGAGGAGGAAAGGAGAGGAGACCATTTCTCAGTGGGGTGACAGAGGCCTGTCAAGAGCAAACTCTTTATCTGCAGCCTCCATTCCCCCCAAATCAGAGGGTGACTCACAGAAATCCACTGGTTTCATCAATCTGATATCATACAGTCGACATGCACTGATCTCTGCTGCCTGTTGGTGCTAACAGATCCTAAGACTCCTCCTTTCTGATTTTCCTGAAACTTTAGGAGAAGATGGGAAACAGATACATGAATGTTTACAGCCGTCCGATCATTTCAATTACTCATTAAAGACTAAACCACTAAGATGCATACAAAGCCAATATGTTTGGTTTAGTTTCGCGGTGAGATAAGATATCACGGAGTTTAGAAGGGCTGAGGCGTAAAGGTACCATCCAAAGAAGCTTCACCATCGATCGTTTCTGCCAGTCATGGTTGTTTTTGGTCAATAATTTCTATTTTGTCCTCTGAAGTTCCCTCAGATGTTTCTTTTTGCTTGGTTTGAATAATGAAAATGGAGATTTACCGAGCATGGGTGTTTTTGTTACGTTGCCATGGTAATTATTACATAATCTGGGAGGATAGCTGGTATATTATTTTCTTAAATAAGAATATTTTGTTTCATCTAATTTCTCTCAGCAGAGGGTCCTATATATTACAGAAACTCAAAGTGTTGAGACTTGCACATGCATAAAGTTTAAATTCACTGGCAACATGCGAATAAAGTGTATTAATAATAATAATCTACTTTAATATAGTATAATAATAAACCATAATAATAAAGTAGGCAGTTTTCTAGCTGAAACACAGACAGGATCCTCTTTTATGCACTACTGGAGGACGTGATTGTTGGAGGTCTGGAAGTGCTGATCTGCAGGATTTTCATGGTCCCACCTATAGAGATGAAGTAGAAAGTTAATGCTTAACAGCTTGCATCATATACTGTAGGTGCCTCTCGCATTTTTGTGGTTGTGGTTTCGTTGCTTTTACTCATGCTTTTGATTTTTTATTTTTTTAATGGAAGACTAAAAGTTAGAGTCTGTTGATGGGACAGTTATTATTGTTGGTGTTCCCTGAAATGAAAATATGTTTATTTTCTCCCACTTGTTCAGTGTCTAAATGAGCTTTGTAACTTCAATCTCCCTCCAGCTCTTTGTCAACATTTCCTTCATTCTTTTCTTTTCTCTCCGACTGATTGCTTTTCTCGTCGATTGAAAGCTCTGAAATTGGGGGGGATATACAAAGTTTTCAGGCTGATGATTCCATTATTCGTCCTAAATCGTCTGTTCGCTCATTCTGGATTTGTCATTCACACCGAGCACAGGTGTACTCTTCTGCCACAGCTCTGCCTTTTCTCTGCAATGAGGAGGTGTAATGGGGGTGGGGGGTGGGGGGGTGCAGAGGAAGGCTGAATGTGTTTTTCAGTCCCAGGTGCAGGGAGAAGAGACCTAATGGACGGCGGCCTGAGGAGCGGTATGTAGTGAGACAGACAGGGAGCTGTGAGTGTGAGAGGGGGTTGTGAAAAAATAGAGAGACCTTGGATTGAGGTAGAGAGAGAGAGAGAGAAAGGGTGAGAGGGAGAGAGAAGCTTCTTTGGCTGTCTCACAACTCCAGCTGACAGGTGCTGTCTGTATGAGAGGGGAGCATCCACACTTCATATCCTCTCACTCTCTCTCACTCTGTGTGTGTGTGTGTGTGTGTGTGTGTGTTATCCTACAAGACTTTGAAATTCTACCACCAAACATCACTTCTAAACATCCAACTCTCGTTTCCCCAGCTGCCATCTGCACCTACAGTACGTTACGTAATTATCATGAGTCACGAAGTCTCCTGTCGTTTGGTGCACATTAGGACTCGGTTATTAGCGCTGTTGTGACATATGCACTCGCTGCCTCGCTTCCTGCACACCGGCTGCACCTGTTTTCGAGGTCCATGTGGTTTATTTGCTGTAGGAGGACCACGCAGGCTACAATTTGAAGTTTGCCTTTGAGTTTGATGCGACCGCTCATGTGCTTAGTTTTCATCTGCCTGTTTTTAATAAGCAATTTTCTGCTCACTGCTTATATGCAGGGATGTTGTTGTGTGTGTGTGTGTGTGTGTGTGTGTGTGTGTGTGTGTGTGTGTGTGAATTCTTCAGCCCTATTATTCATTCTTGCTATTAATCATTTCCACTAAACACACACGTATAGATGCAGCTCAGTGGGAGGTTCAATGCTCTTTCCCAAGACTTATTTTAAATTGGATGATCCACAGGGGTTTTCCACAATCAAATGTAATTAGCAGGGATTAAATCCCTTTTTTACAGCTCACAAATCAGTGGAAGCTCGGCTCATTGCAGGATGCACCTGAACCACCCGTATGCAGTAGAACTTGTGGTGGATATCTGTGCTTTTTGTCTTTTATCCCTTCCTGTGTTATTCTTTTTTTTTTTAAATAAAATGCCTTTTCTTGGGGGTTTTGTGTGATTGTACATTATCCTTCACCCTTTCTGCTTCTTGCCTCACACTCTGCAATGGCTCCTGGCCAGATTGGATTTCAAAATCTCCTGTCAGATCGCTCGTTCGCTTTCCAAATAACTGCAACACCTCAGAAAACATTACTTCTGGAGTTCTTAGTTCCAGCAGAGGGATCCACGCGCCTGCGCTGAGAGACCTGTAATTCATGTCATGTGGTTTTGGCCTGCCTGAACATCAGGTTGTCTCTCCTCTCCCTATTGTGAGGAGGAAATGATTCCTGCTGCATCAGCGCGCTCCCCATCTATCAGAGACTGAGCCCCCGGAGATCTGAAGCTCTCAGGAGATCTGTTTTGTGTGTATCTCTGTCCTTTAATCACTGTTCAAGACATTCGCCAACCACATAGAAAGAAACCGTGAGGGATGTTTTGGCTCCTGATGATGTGGGCATCCATTTTTCACCCACCTTGTATATTGGGAACCTTTTAGTGTAAAGATGGAGATGTAATTGATTCCAACCACTGACGTATAGAAGATACATTAATCATATTTGTTCAGACATAGATGGAGCGTAATTTGAATAGAGAAATATATTCTTTATAACCTTAGCATTGAGACCATGGAGGCCGACCTTCCCTTAGAACTTCCCGTTCTTTTTGCTCCGCGAACTGTGAATTTGCACAGCGCAGCAGGTTTTATGACCCGACTCCGAATCATTAATCGAGGTTTTAAGTTTTGCAGCTCAGGTTTAGAATGAACCCCTCGGTGGAGTTCATTCGGAAAACATCACATTGCAAAGCGAGGAGGAGTCCAAAGGCCCACGGGCATTTGCGTGTGTTTATGTTGTTTTATGCCGTCAGAGTTTGGAAAGGGCCCCAAAATAAAACTGAAGACCATGTGTGAAGAAATCACAGAGGATATTTTAAAGGAGGGATATTAGTACTGATAGAAATATGCAGCAAAAGTAAGACAAATGACAATAAACTAATTACTTATTTCAATGTTCTGAGCTGGAGATATGTTTTACAATTACTGATTCTGAAAATACTGACGGAGAACATCGGATTTCAGATTTTGCTCATTTTAATTTGCCGTGTCTGCATTTTACATTAGGCCTCAAATGATGATTCATGACTTAAATGGTGATTCATCCTGCTTTTTCTCCTCTCCTCTCCTCTCCTCTCCTCTCCTCTCCTCTCCTCTCCTCTCCTCTCCTCTCCTCTCCTCCCCACTTCACCTCCTCTCCCCTCCTCTCCTCTCCCCTCCCCTTTTCTCCTCCTCCTTTCCCCTCCTCTCCTCTCCTCTCCTCTCCTCTCCTCTCCTCTCCTCTCCTCTCCTCTCCTCTCCTCTCCTCTCCTCTCCTCTCCTCTCCTCTCCTCTCCTGTCCTGTCCTGTCCTGTCCTCTCCCCTCCTCTCCTCTCCTCTCCTCTACTCCCCTCTTCTCTTCTCCTCTACTCCTCTACTCCCCTCTACTCCTCTACTCCCCTCTTCTCTTCTCCTCTACTCCTCTCCTCTCCTCTCCTCTCCTCTCCTCTCCTCTCCTCTCCTCTCCTCTCCTCTCCTCTCCTCCTCCTACCTTTGAGCCCTTCCCACGTTACACTCCACTCAGTGTGTTTGTAATCTTGAAGTCCTAGTAAAACACCTCGTCTCATCTCAGCCCTCCCAGTTGACAGAGGCTATTAGCATTAACGTGCACCAAGAAGCAAATTCTCCAAATGATAAAACACATGACCTTTGCCCAACAAACACAGTTGTTTTCTTCCTGCATTACATCCACGCGCAGAAAACGCAGGCATACAGCCTTCTTCTGGGAGGAAATTAAGATCTGAGCTGGGGTGCCCACACAAAGTGACCAATTTGGATTTCAAAAAAAATAAAAGTATTCATTATTTCCTTTTATTTCTCTTTGTGTGTCTGTGTGTGGTTGGTGTGTGCCGGTCTATCTAGTTCTACATCCCTTTCCATTTTCTGGGCTGGATTGTGCATTATGGGTGTTGCAGGGTAACTCCTGGTGTGGGTCCTTATTCTCTCCAGTGGTCTACAGGTGCTTCGATTTCTCTGGTAGTTGGCAGGCCCTGGGCCATGGGGGTGTATGCTGTCGGGCTTGTGGGGACTCTTTGCTGGACCTTTGCTGTTCTGCCCTGGGGGTGATACAGTGGTTATCCATGGTACATTTGCCCTTTTGGTCTGTTCTATCATTGGGTATTCGGTCTATCTGTGCCACGCTTGGCCTTCTGCCTGGATCGGAGTCCCAGTCTCAGTAATTGGTGGCATGTGAGATATATGGTGGTAGACTTACACACACATTACATTATACACAGACATGCATTGTCACTAACATTAACACACACCACATACACACAAGCAACAGTAGGGACAAACTTTGTCTCTAGCATCACAGCTATGAAAGACGATCTGTTATTGCTTATTTTCTCTGTTTGCTATGTTTTGCTGCAATTGTTGGTTTGGTTTTTCCCCTGGCATTCAGGTCCAACATTCTTTTTTTGAAATAGATTTTCAATATTCGTCCTGACACAACAAAGGCATTCGGAGGCCAATGCTGCTGCCGCCTCACTGCTGGATTTGGCCGGGTAAATTAAAAAGACAAAATAAAAGTTGCTGTATGCCTTTTGAGCCCCCTCACTGCACCCAGCGTGTTTGCGGTCTTGAAGTCGTAATAAAATGCCTCTCCGCATCTCAGCCCTCCCAGTTCATAGAGACTATTAGGATGCAAGCGTGCTAACAAGCAAGTTCCCCAAATGATAAATGACAGAACACACTGTCTGCACATTGCCATTGCCCAGCAAAACACTGTTGTTTTCTCTCTGCATTACTCACACTCTCTCACACACACACACACACACGTACAAACACAAAGCTGAGCCCTCCCCAGTCTCAGTCATGTCTTTCTCACATCCCTCCTGCATGTATTGAGAGATGTAGGTGATAAGAAATGATGGGAATTCGATTTCAAATAAACAAATACAACTGTGGGGTCTACAGGTCAGAACAAATGGAGAATAAAATAACCAAAACAAATAAGAATCTAAATTGTTCTTGCGCTTGTATAGGATAAAAATCAATTCAATTCAACCTGGACTGTGACGTGTCGTGAAGGCAGCACAGGTATGAAAAGTTAGTTTGACATTGTGCTCTTTGGCCACTCAATGTTCTTTCCAGTCTAAATTAATTCAATCATTCATTCATTCATTGGCTTATTGGAAACTTTGACAATAAAATATGCGGGTCTGGGATCAAACCAGGAATCTTCATATTGCTCAAATGTCCTCTGAGCTCCACCATGCCCAAATCCTTATAGGCTGAAATATACATATTTGAAAGGATACAAGCAACAAAGAAGACCTTCTTAGTATTCACAGTACCTGCAGCCAGAACTGGTGGGCTGTTTTCTTTGGTTGCCGGGCAGCAATAGCACAATCAGCATTTTGGCAGTGGCAGTCGCATCGTTTTGTGGAGCAGGAGCCGAATTTAAATCCTCAGCACGTGTCATATAGAGATCCATATCCTTACAGTTAAAGCCTTTATCGGGGTAAAGGAGAAGTTACAGGAGCATCAACATCTGTTCTAATAATTTGCAGCAGCAGGATGAATTTAGTGTCTTCTAACGAGGAGTCTTATCGAGGTGTGATCGAGACCATGCTGGTTTGCCGTGTGAGCAGTGAACAGGGCATTAAAAGATTTCCTGACATGGATACGGGATTAAACTTCAACCTGTCAGCGTAGAACGTTGGAGTGGTCCTGGAGAGAAGAGAACATTTTTACTGCGGAAACGCGCAGGTCCGTCTGATCGTGTGGGAATGTGAATAACCATGCTGTACATTTTCATGCGCACGCCTGTCCTCAGCCGTGTGACAAAATACCTGTGTGGTGATAAATAACAACCGACAGAGTAAGGTTCTTTAGGAACCCAGTTATTACTTGGTTGTTATCTTCCTTCTCCAGCACAAGGGTAAGTGCATTCTTCTGGGTGAGCTTTTTCTGGGCAGTATTTTATGGCCCAAAAGAAAATGACTTGCCTCCATTTACTGTACAACATGACGCTTGATTTCACTCTACACCCAAACTGGGATGGCAGAAAATGAGGATCATTTCTACCCACCTGGATATTATAAGATCGTTTTCTTTTTCTTTTTCTTTTTCTTTTTCTTCTTTTTTTTTGTGCTGTGTTTAGAATAAGCTGCAAGACTTATGTTAATCCTATTTTAAAATGTTCGGAGACCGACGGGAGAGGTAGAGGACGGTTGAAGGTGTTGACAGAAAGACACTGACACTGTTGCTCATCTTCCACGCTAGCGTGGCTGCATGCTGCTGTGCGGTGCTCAAGAGCTTTTTGACTCAGCGTTGATGCTGGCCCTTGTTGACTTTGTTAATTAAGCCACTCGTCAGGGATGAGACTAATCGCTGGCGCCAGGAAAATAATCATAATAATAACCCCCCCCCCCCGACCCGAAAGTTGTGTGAAAACAGCTACTGTATGGGCGATTAGCTGTGCTGCTGTGAAAGTTTGATCCAGGGACATTTTTCTCCTCCTTCATACCTAAATGTTGAGAACCAGTGTGGGGCTGAAAGGATACCAAAAAAGGTATGTCGCATCAGAAATCTGAAGGGAAAAAACATTCTTAATAACTAAAACCCTCTTCCTCCAACTATTGTTGTCATGTACTTTTAAAATAGAACTCTGTGTGGGTGGTGGAATGAGTCAATTATGACCATTGTCTAAAGCTTTTTGTTCATTAAGCAACTTCTGTCAGACCTTTAAGACTAAACAACAATTGATTAAATTATTCTGTCATTTATGTGTTTAGATGCTGGATATGTCACACCAGTATCCAGAATATCTTAGAACTCAGTCATCTTTTGCTAATTTTCATTCTATAAATTGGAAAGAATTCATTTCCCTTTAACTTTTCATTAACTGTACATTAAATATCATCTGGTACAATCAAGATTGTTTGTAGACCTAACAGAAACACAGAGCCTGACCCCCCCAAACAAGCAACAGTGGCAAGGAAAGACTCCCCTTTAACTGGAGGAAACATTGAGCGGAACCAGGCACATATGGGCGGACCCTCCTGCTGAAGGCTGACTGCATAAAGGAGGAGTGGAAGGAGAGATAGGGCAAAAAGAGAAGAGGAACAGATATCAGACAGGTAATTGTTCCAGTATGTTATCCTGAAGATGGAGGGGGTCAGCGAGGTAACATCAGGTCATGGTGTTACCAAAGGTCATGTGACAGATCAGCATTCTGCTATAGAAAAAAAGATCTTCCAGGGATCCATGCTACACATGTAATTTTGTACATACACAGACGCAGGCACACACAAGGCCTTTCCAGCTTTCACTCGCATTATCTTCTGCTTTCTGAGAACAATCTCATAATCTCAATGGTGTTGCTGAATCCCCCGTGTCATGGTGCAGCCTCTGTGTTTCAGAGAGACGATGGATTCTCTGAGTGGGCTAACACTTTGCCGTATTCTCCACAATGCCCGTTTAGCTTTTAATGTGTCAAGGTAGGCGGGTATCAGCGGTTTCAGTAGGGATTGCTGCACCACAAAACAAGCATTTGTGCAGAGTGCTTTCATCAATCCGTTATTGCAGTGAAGCCCTCCCACAGTGCCCACTGAAACTCAAGATTGTTAGGGATCTCTTATTATGTTTATATTATCTTCTGCATTTGAATATCTCAAAGCATTTGCATCCCCCAACCCAGTGTAAATACAGCTCACAAATAGAGCAGCATCCCCTAAGTATATGTGTATCAAGTTGTTAAACTGAAAAAATGCAGTGTTTTCTGATACCAACTGCCAGTTTGGAATGGGAAGAGTCTGTGGAACAAATAAAAAACACATTAAACCGCAGGAAAGCCAGCATTCAAGTGCACAAATGCTCCCATGAAATATCCATATCAAATCACGTATACACTTAGGTGGCTGAAGAAAAACAAATTACTTGGCATCCTTCTAATAGGGCATCCAAGGAACTGAGGAAGCCATCTGGGAAGAGCTTTCCACAATTAATAATCGTATAATCATTCTGGAAGCTAGCTTTAGTGGCATAATTTGACTTGATGTGAGTTGCTGAGTTGTCCCACACTGAAGATATCAAACACAGCATACTGCAAAAACCTTTATCATAACGGAGTCTAAAAGAGGTTATTCTTAGCCTTTGATATCTAGCACGTTTCATGTTCAAACACATAAATATGAACAAGGTAGGACCTGGCCACCTATCAACTCATAGCAAGGGTTTCAAATACTGGTGTAATAGTCCTGCTTATTGTCAGTGTACCAGTTATTATGCTGCAGAGTACCTAAAGGGGAACACGAGCCTCAGGTTGTCAACCTATCGAAGGGATTTTAGATCTTTACGTGCTCTTCACTATGCTATGTGTACTTTCTCACTACGAGTACTCCTCAGTCCTTGTGTTCTTGTGATCTTATGACTTGTCATCAGTCGCAGCCCAAGAACAGTTCTGGTTCTAAGTTCCCAACCTACCAAGTACACTCCAAGTTTCCCGTAAGGGTTCGGCACTTGCTCTGTCCGTGCCTGGCTTGAACATGGGACAACTAGGCATCCCACAATGCATTTCATCTAAGCCACCAGGAGCCACAGCAATGTCGGAAAGCGTGCACTTCAAAGTACAGAGTCCAAGTATGAACTATAGAAGTTCACAAAACTATACCTCCGTGCGAAACAGCTGTTATTTTCTGGACTCTTCCTATTAGCAGGTTTTCTGTTTTATGGTCATCGTCTACTTTGAAGCGCAGAGTTTAGGTACAGATAAAAGGAACGCTGACATAGCCTTCTTTATTTGACTATATTCTCATTTTCTATGAACCCAGTCGCACTATACTTGCAGTGTACACAATGCACGTCACTGCCGTTATAAATAAGCTTGTACCCTCAGCACATGAATAGTTAAGCCACTGCTGGGTGCAGCGGTACAACAAATAACCATTACAATTTAATTATGCATGCCGGCACATTGTTACATGTGTTTAAAGATGAATGGACCATCATGCCTCAGGGATTATCATCGTAAGAGATTTGATGTGGATTAGTTAAAAGGATTATTACTCTTTTTTTGGTGCCAGAGGACAACATGTGAGAGATTTTCGTATAGAGTATTCAGAATTGGACTGAATAGCATGATGCAGCAGTTGCTGGAGCATCATGGGCGCAAGAATCTGCAGAGGCATTTCGCAGATAGACAGTTCAACCCATGACCTTTTTCTATTTTTGTTCTATGTGGGCTGTCGCGACCATCTCCGCAGACACTGGAGCTTTGTTCAATTCCCTTTCCTTCCTGCAAACTTTCTTTTTTGGTGATATATAAGCCAGGAGTGACAGATATAAAAGCCTCTGTGTCACATCTGAGTCGACCCTAAAGCTGATGCTAATGCTAAGATAATTCAAACAGCTCTAATGCAAAACTTGGTCATTCATTTATAATAACAGACCAAAAACCTACAAACACACTGACTCAAATCACACATCGCTCATGGGTTGGCCAAAAAATTGAAAGAAAACAAGCCCACAAGGACCTCTGGGGCCTCCTCTCTAACCAAGAAAACCCATTGATCAGTACCTCCAAACCAAACTGTTGGAACTGTGCGAGAGTCAGGAAGCGAGTGAGAAAAGCTGGTCATTCCCCTCGTTAACTGATCAGGCCAATAATGCAGAGCAGGCACACCAACGGACCAGCAGTGGGTGTCAGATTTACGGATGAATCCAGATTAATTAATTGACATGATTAATTTGAATTAAAGTTTTAAAACAATGTGCCACACATGCACAGTTCCACTCACTGGTGAGGACTGGTGCTCTAACCCTTGTTGTCAGGAGAGCCAACTCGATCCAGCAGACGACTCTAAGTAACATCTTCGTTGCTTAGTGTCTTCCAGCTTAAAGTAGGCAACCGCATTAACAAGCAAACATTATTCAGGAATTCCAATGCGAGTACATTGGCGATTCCTGGCATGCACCCAAGCTACCCCCACAGGATGCTACGGCCTCCGACAGTCTGACAGGATTGCCGAGTAGATGGCAAATAACTTCAGACTGATATTATCAAGGATGCCGGCTTTGCTGAGGTTTTGCAAGATGAATTTTTTTTTTTGAATTTGGATATCTCAACATCATCTTTTATAAGTGAGTCTATCTACTGATGCTGTTTTACCCCAACAAAATGAAATACATTTTATAATAATTTACACTCATCGTGATTAATTCAAATGAATCCACAGAGGCTGTGTGCCGCCCCAGTGACAGCCCTAGTTTTTGTTGTTTGTTGTGTTTTATTGTCACGCGTGATGAAGGTTTTTAATGTAGCAAGATGTTCAAACTCAAATATCGTTTATCAATTTACACTGTAGACATTGCAAATGTAGAAAATCTATATCTGCGCCGTTATTTCAGGCCACAAAGGCATGAACATCTGCACTGCTAAAAGGAACGGCAGCACAGAGGAAGTTATAGCAACCAAGATCTTGAAGGTCATAATATGGAACCCGCGATTATTATTAGATCAGATAATCTCATCATAGTCCTGCTTCTCGGTGTTAGGAAAAGTAAAGAGCTTTCAGATTAATAATTCACCAGTGAGGAATGAACGATGGAGGAGGAAAAGAAAGAGCAAATGAGAACGAGGAGTTGAAAAGGAGCAAGGCAAAGAACAGTGCAGGTGGAGTGGAGAAGTGAGAGAAGCAAATCCAAAACAGTTGGATGCCACAGATGACAGCAGTGTGTAGTTTGTCTCTTAATATTATACCTGTAGGCCTATTTAGAGGAGCAGAAAGACTCTCACACACACACACACGCTCACACACACACACACACACACACACACACACGCACACACAGAGGGATGTGCATAATGAGCTAAGTGGATATTTGTTTAAATTGATCATTTGTCTGCTTTAATATTCATGAGCAGTGATTTTCTGGAACTCTGCTGCATAAACTGGAGCACACGCTGGAGTCCTTCTCCTTTGGGGAGGTTTAATTAGAAGTTAACTTGGTAGCACATTTAAAGTCCATCTGTATCTTCACTCTTTTTTTTATCATATTTAAACCGTAAACTTGTGGGGACTATTTCCTCATTTATAATCTTTTTGATGTTTTAAACCATTGCAATGCTGGGAGTCTGATTTCAAGTCATTAAACAAGCAGGTAAAATACATTTTGTTCACTTATTTATTGACAGGTCTCAGCAGGGAGGACATTGTTTGGATGTGGTCCCTCCATCTGCTTAGGTGCTGGCCCCTCTGATCTGATCATTTACCTCTCTGGTCTGATCTTTTGCATCACTGCACTGAAATATCAGCTTAGACTGAACCCATTGAACTGAACATGCGGTGATGCATAGCAAAGATCTACCCCAGTTTTGGATCCACATCTCCATCAAATCAGTTACAAACCTTGCCCAGGATGTGAGGTGACAGGTATCACTTGAGGTGGTGCCCGGACCTCCTCCTGCATCCCACAGACAATCACTCAGCATTTCAGTGGAAAATAAAGCTGCACATTGTCCCCAAAGCTGTTTTATTTTACCAGCTGCCTCAACAGGAATCCTCACGTACCTTTCACGGATTCTTTGTTATTGTTCTTATTCGTTTAAAACCAAATTACAGGAAGTCTCATTGGGATAAAGGCTCGTGCACCGTGTCCGTGTAAAGTTATTTCCTCTCAGTCCTGTGACATCCACCGCATTCTCAAATAAAAATGCAATGAATATGCATGAAGTGTCAGAACCTTTTCAACACAACATTTGGACATTTTCTATTGATATTTCAGTTAACTTTATTAAAGTGTAGACAGCTGTAGAATTTGCAATTCTAAACAGCTCTGAAGTCTCGCAATCAAATACATGAACTAATGTAGCATAAAATAAGAGGAAAATACATTTTGAACTGACTGCTGTTCATTTACTCTTTACCTTCAGTAGTGAAATGAATATTGATTTAACTAGAATTAAAATGAATAGACAGCTGTAAAAGGTTTTTGGCACATCTTATTAAATGGTTTATGGCAAACAGTTTAGTAAAATTTGTTGCCCTTTAAAGGGTTTTTGTATTAAATCTTCTCTTGCAAGAAAGACCATATAAAAAGTTATTTTTATGAAAACAATCCAATTCATGTTTACTTATTAAGCATCTGTCACAATCAAGATTGTCTCTAGGGGATTTACAGAAACCCTGAGCCTGACCCGCCCCCCTTCGCCCAACCCCGACAAAGCAACGGTAGCAAAAACAAACCTTTTAACAGGGAGAAACCTTGGACAGGACCAGGCTGATATGGGATGGGGGGCGTCCTCATATGGGAGGGGGGGCTCGATATAGGGCAGGGGGATGACACACAAAGGGAGAGGAAGAGACACATAAAGTTTCACAGTAACATCATCAACAATGAAATAAAACGTCTTTGCAGTTTTGGTTGTTCAAAGAGCCTGAATTATTAAAATGTAACAAAAACACCCTCTGCAACGACCTGCGCACAGTTTCTTCAAAATATGTGCAATAAATGCAGTGTATGCAGTGCACATCAGTGTATTCATCTTGTTTGGTCCCAGTCAATAAACGTTCCCAGAACATCTTTAAGGATCAACTCTGTCTTCTCGGGATGCTAAATTACTATTAAGCACTGCTAGTGTGTCCTGGTGCGATTCGTTTAACCTGCTTCCCATCTCAGTGCTGCTGCCTGAGAGCCCAGAGGAAGAGGAGCGCCGGTTCCTGTGGCATGGATGAAATTACCATCCGTTTAAGGAGCAGCTGACTCGTTCGCTTGCAGGCACTTCATCATCTCACAAGCACAACAAGCTGAACCCAGATTAAAAACATCAGGATACCTGATCCTCTTTTTTTAATTCCATCAATCACATTGATGAATGCAGAACAGATTAGGTTAGTCTGTCGTTGCTAAATTAATTTGTTACCTCCCTCAGCAGCTTGGAAGGAGGTATGCCTGCAGAATCTGCTGGGAGCTCTCCTACTTCCTGTGTTGCAATAGCTTCTCTATTCTCTTGTCTTCTAGCTCCTGCTAATTTTATCTTCTCTGCTTGGTTATGAGGTTTTACAGATTGCTCTTTGCACTGGTTTCACCTTCTCCATTCTCTGTCACCTTTTACTTATCAGCTTGCCATTTTGGCTTTCCAGTGTGCACGAAAAGCATTAAAAATTGAAGCTGTTGCTAACATTGTTAATGTGAAGGTCCTTATTTCTGATATTGTTATTCTGTCGTGGTTGATAACCTGCGCTGAGCAGGTTCAATAGTTTTGAACTGCCAGATTGGAATGTTAAGGAAGTTACCAGAGCAGAATAATAAAGGTTATGCCCCCCTTGTCTCCTGAAATGATTAACATTTCCTTCCATAGTGTTTTCATGAGAAGATTAATTCAGGCACACCTTAAAATTAGAGGCAGGGACAAGAGAGCAAAATGGCTTTCAGAAAAAGCAGGTAGGGTAATAAAATGAAAGCAGCTTATTACCCCTTCACTAGCCAGTTGAATATACAGAAGAAACTTTCGCGGATGTAGACCAGCTCTCAGATCAGATATGTCTTGGATTTTCAGCTCAGCTTGAATTCTGTAGCCCTGCAGAAGTAATGCAATTGCTCAGTTTGTGCAATCTCGCCATGTGTGTTACCCAGAGGAATCCTGTGTGTCACAGTGTAAGTGTGCTTCTGTACAGCAGAAAAATGTCAGTCATACTGACATTTCCAACTACAGCACGCCAGTTATGCTTCAGTCGTCTGTGAAGAGGCTAACGTAGGCTAACACCCAGCACGTGCAATGATTTGTACAATAAAGGAGTTACTATAGGCTCCCATTTGTCCTTCTTTTAAGAGTTTTAAAGTTTCTTATATCACCAAGTTTGATAACTTTTGTTTTCTGGCATTATAGACCCTAGCAGTGTGTTTAATAGGAACATAGATTAGGTGTGACACCTGTAGGTGAAAACCTACAGTTGTCTGTAAATTTTTATTTCTTTAACTGTTTGTGTCCCAAAGGGTGACTGTACCATTGCTTTCATTCATCAGGACTGGTGGTGGAGGCATTCTCATCATTGTTTTTGAGGTAGAAAGTTACCCTGTAAATAGATTTATATACATTACAGAGTCAGAGTAACATCATGGATTTAGCTGAAATTGAAGCCAACATCCGACTTTTACTGCATCAGTTTTTATTAGTGATGTTCAGTGAGGCCAGTCTATAAATACTTTTATTTACTTCAAAATGAACCATCAGAAAAGACAATTCAATGGTATTTAAGTGCATTGGACCCACCACAGTGGCCTAGCTCCAAATAGTCCATCCAGTTAAATTCAAAATACAACATAAAGTGGGATTTTTCCACTTTCCTCCCTGAATCCAAAAACACTGATTGCGCCTGCACCCAGTCAGCCCTTCTCCAGCAGGAGAATATGAGCCTGGACCTGCTCAATGCTTCTTCCTGTTCAAAGGGATTTTTTACCGCCACTGTTGCTTGTTTTTGCCTCAAGGCAGTATTAATTGTAACAGTCACTAAATAAATAAAATTAAACTGAGTTGAATTGAGCAGTCCAGGTGAACTGTATGAAACCTGACAGACCTTTTTTTTAGTCAATGCATTTTTAATCAGGTTCAATACAAAATAACAAACCTTGCTTTTAGGTTTAATTAACGCAATCTCTTCAGATAAGATCTCAATTGTCCTAACTTCCTGTAAACTCATGTGATCGCAGCACAGGAGAAATTAAATTTAGAATCTGCAGTTGGAAGATGAACTTCTTTTGGCACTTGTCATCACAATGACATCATCTGATTTTGCAGACATGTGTCGAACTGGATTAGAGCCGTGACACCTAACCGTGGATTCCAGAAACACGAGCCTGCGTTAATATCGATGCGTCCCATCCTGTGGGAAGCTGTGATCGGCAGTTGTCATAAACAGCCCACAACGACGTTGAATGCACACTTTGGAAATAAAAATGCCAGCATCTGCGGGCACGGGTTGCATCCGTGGAGTGTTTTTATAATATATAATCTGAGAAAATTGCAATCCCTCTTGTCAGCTGACAGAAAATAGCGAGATTGACTCCATGTGGCCTCCTAAACCTCTTACGCCTTCCATCCTCTTGCTGATGAAATTCTGTTGCCCTCCTGCTGTGCCCCATCCCTCGTTCCACTGGTTTTCTTTTGTAAAGTCCTCTTATTCCCAGTGGGTGATCAGCTGTAGTTATTTGACAGTTGCATCTGACTTGTTTAATGGAAAATTAGCCCGTAACAGACTTGACAGCCAGGGTTGTTGTTATCATTTTGAAAATTTCGGCATCAGAAGCGGAACAGGCCGCTGGAGGCAGCAGGTCCGGCCCACCCGACATTTGAGTTGATTAGAGCTGATGAAGCTTAAAGCGTGCAGTGCAGAAATAGCTTTATAAAAATAATGTCGACGGCAGAAAACCCAGTCGAAGATCTGACCTTTTAAATATTGAGAAAGTACAAGAAAAGGACACGCTTGTGTTGAGTGACTGGGCCACAATTTCTGTTTTTGTTCTGAGCTTACTGCAGGAATGTGTTTGTGTTGTCACTGGTGCCGGTTTGATTTGGTGTTTTGCTTTGACCGTGTCTGGGAGAAAATCTGCTGATTTTATACCTTTTCTTGCAGAAAAGCCTGTCAAAAAGTAGAGCGGACAGAAACTGGACAAATTTGCTGTCTTGTACATTGTTGTACCAGTTTACCTCTGAGTAGCTAACTTGCTAACTCCCTATTGACTTTTGGTGTGGCCTGTGATGTAGGAATGAGGTGATATGATGCAAATCACCACCTATCTCAGCAGAAATGTAGTCTGATTAAACTGAATATAAAATACATTTACTTGCACAAAGGCCCAAAATCCGGAATGTAGATGTATTTAAAAAAGTTGTGGAGCGTCTGGCTGTGTCCTCCGTCAGCCCCATGCTTCAAAAGCAGATCATGCAATCAGTATGCCAAGTTTTAAACTCACTCATTGCTGATTTAGCTATGGCTGCTACCTCGCTGGATCACTTCTTTACGGGTTGTTTTGGTCGGACGTAAAGGTCATCTGTGGCCCAACAACACAACAGTAGAACAGTGATAAATCGGCACCTAGCGGGGGGAGCTCGCTTGATTTCACCCACAATCAGACTTCTGCAAACTGTTTCGGGGGCATAAAGTTACATAAATTATGCATGCCAAGCGAGCTGTTCCTCCTCTACTGACTCATTAACGTGCAGTTAAGTGCCTCTTTCTTTAAAAAAAATTCAAACATAAGGTGTTTAGACAGACTTTCCTTTCTATTTCAAATACTTGGCAACCATTTAAACCAGCCGAGCCTACTCCCCCACCGCTAAAGGATTCATGTATGGTCAAACAGGCGTGGTTGTGCGGTGTTGGCAGCGGGCGGAAGCTCCAGGAATGATTCATCTTCTTCTGTTGACAGACGCACCTGACAGATTTGAGTCGTGCACGCCGCTGCTGGCATTAGACTTGGAATAACAACACATGTGTGATAGTTTTATTGATTTCAGTGTTTAAAGGTCGTCACTGCAGACACTGATGACTCCATATTTGGGGGTTTTCAGCAGATGTTTTACATCCTGGGTTCCAGCATGGAGTGTGCTACCTGTATTTAGGTCATTCCTTTTCACTGTATAATACCTTTATCTTTGTCTATTTTCCCTCTCTTCTCCATTCCACATGCCGGCACATGCACCCCTTGTGAACTAGTGGAAATGGGAATCATGCGTATACTCATATTGGGCTCACGCCACAGGGGACGAGGCTCTCTGGAAATCTTACCCGAACAATCAGCCATTGCAGACATCGGAAGCAGAGCTAAAAAAAAAAAAAACATCTCAGTGACTCTAAACCTCCGAAAACATTTTCCGTCTTTTATTTTTCGAGGTTAACCAAAATTATAGTCGACTAATATTACATCTATTTCTCAATTTGGGTAAGAAAAATCAGTAAATTGATTTGTCTAATTTTCAATAATGTACTTACTGTGTTCTTGTGGAGAAAATCAATTTACAATCTGACCGGTCATCCAAAGAAACCCAAAAAAACAATATGGAATCCTGAAGCAGAAAGGTCAGAGCCTGAGTCAATCTTGGGTTATTTATTGACAAGAATTAAGATGGCTGAACTCTTAGAACTACTGTAAAGTTCTGTCCTCCCACAACACCTCATGGACCTTGCCACCAGGCAATAACAGGCAGGACCGGTTAACAAGGAAAAGATAATCGAATGTGTGACATTTAGTTCCAGGCGTTTCTGAATGGGGCCAAAAGTGCCTCGTTTGGAAATCGTCCAGCTCTTCCCCTGCCCCAATTAGGACGGGATCCTGGATCATCCTCCCAGCAGTTGGACCGGGACGCGACCATCTGTGTCGGGCACTCTTGTGCTGGAGCCATGGCTCTCAGTCGGAGACTGCGGACGTTCTGCTTTATTGCATCATGTTATAATACTTGGCCAATGGAACACAGAAAATCCTGAAATGTTTCATTTTTATCAAGTCATGCACAACAGAAATGTTCCTGATTCATTTGTTTTGATGGAATCAGTCTTGGCATTGCTGAAATAAATTCTTGTATTTAATCTAGGAAAGTCCCACAACCGGATTTCAACTCTAAAACAACTGATGTCTTCAGCAGAAAAGCTAAATACTAATTTAGTTTCTTAGAAAACTGAGACCTTAAGGCAAATAAAAAATTAGTATACCTTTTGCAACTACTAGCCAAACTGCAGCCATAGAAACAATACAAACACAACAATTATCGACCATAACATGACTTTTAGGATTTGATAAAAACAAGCAAAACAAAACCCTTTTCTTGGTATGTTTTGTTAAAGGACAAAGCTACATCCCATCTGCTGACAGATGCGGCAAAAAATGTTTCAAAGTGAAGATAAATAATGAGCAAAACGCTCCCCTGAGTGTTTCTCAGTGTTTTCCAGTTTACACGAGAATGTTTTCAGCTGAACCTGCAAACTTCTGTCACACTTTGGCTGTGTGTTTACACAGAAACAGCTGAAAAAGGCACTTATTCTTCCTCTGTTTCTGAATAAATGGGGAAAACACTAGTTTTCTGTAATGTGAGGTACCAACACTTCTGTACGGTTACAGTGTACAGGTGTTGCTGCAGCTCAGCAGCCACACTGCCCACTAGTGGCCTGGCATGGGAATTTAAGTGTGCTCCGCCCTTCCAGCGTTGTCACATAAACCCAAACAAGGCAAAGGAAATGATTGATATGTTGATGTATATGAAGAATTGTATGCTTTAGTCTAACCAGGTTAATCTTTAGCCTGCTTTGATCTATTTAGACTTCACCGCAGATGAAAATCAGATCATGTCTGAGTTTACAATGATTTCTTGACCGTGTCCAAAAATCGCCACCAAAAACTCCTCTTCACGCCTTCAGTCGGGCAAAGAACATTGTGTGGTATTTCTTCAAACTGGCCAGGACTCATCCATGCGTCAGCAATGCCAGCAGGCTGTGAGATTGGCTTTCGACAACATATCCATCCCTGTATAAATACATACAAACATACATACATACAGATGTACATCTCTCAACGTCTGCTGGAAAAATTTGGGGGGCTTTGTGTTCCTCTGTGGCTCGGCAGACAGACCGATCTCTGCCGTCTCTTTCTCTAAAAACCTCCAGCTCTGGGTGGTTTTGTTTGTTTTGTCCTCACATCAGTGAATATGCGGCACAGCGATTATGCAGATGTTTCCCCGCTGATTGTTTATGAAAAGAGGAAGTCCCGCATTTGCACTTCAGATGCAGCTGCGCACATTTCCTGTACGTGCCGCGAGTGGCAGAGTCTCTCTTAACGCTGTGCGCTGGAGCAAATGGTGAGCCTAAAACAGAGAAACAAGAAACACCGCCGAAGACTGATCAATGGGAGAGTGATGAAGTCCAGTAGGTGTTCGGATGGCATTTAAATATCTGCATTACACCTGCATCAGCAAAAGTCTGGCAATAAATCACATTGAAATGTCTCTTCTTACTTGTATTGATTTTATGCAGCTTTTATCCCGTCCATTGAAATCACCAAAAAATGCTTTTAAAAGTTACAGCTGTTTATTTTGTCAGATTCCTGAGAGCTGCTGGCTTGTTTCATGTTGCATATGGGGGGAAAGCATTTGGAGGAAGGACAGGACAGCATTAATAATTCATCAGAATCACGATGGGGAAAAGGAGAGGATAGAAAAGAGTAAATCCTCTGATAAACAAGGCTCCCTGCCATCTCCAGACGCAGGATTTGCACAAACAGGAGACGATCGACAACTTTCTCATCCGTGAAAGGAGCAAGTGTTGCTCACAGCTCAGGGTGCAACAAGGGTCAAGTTCCTGCAACCCGAGGTGGGAGTCAAGGTCCCTCACCTCAAAAATGTAGCATGTTCACACATGCTGTTTCCTCTTCCTGCCTCTGCGTCAGCCCGGCACAGCCTCAGCACGGTGGTGGTAACTATTTTAGAGCCCCCGGCTTTGGAACACGTTCATCGGGATTTTCTCTCTTGGAGTTTCAGCTATTGTGGAACACATCGATCACATTCTACCGGAGGCAAGATGCTGCACGTAGGACTATTTATCAGGCCGGATCACAAAGATGTAATCAAAGGTGGAAGAGTAACTTATGACACTGCAGATTTATGGACTCCTCACAGGCGCTGAAGCCCCAGTAATAGAAACTAGTGGTAAATCATTATTTAATGCTGCTTTAATCAATAGTCTAAACAATTGGTTTGTCTAGATTCACCTGTTAAATAAATCCTGAGAACCTGTTCTGTTGTCTGAGGTTGGGTTTGTAAATTGAAAAACATCATGACTGATGCCAAAATCCACCTTTAACCAGCCAGCAAACAGCAGTCATGTGACTAATTATTCCTTATTACAAATGTTATAGTTAGGTTTTAAGGTTTTTTTATATAGGGAAAAAATAAAATAAAAACAACCTCTCATGCAATTGCAGGATTTACATTGTAAAGGTTTTTTTTTGTTTTTTAAAGTATTTACAGTATATTTGGAAAATCCTAATTTATGCAGTGATGTCTATCGTGTAGATATCAATCTGCTCTGAGCATGATTCCGTCAGGTATTTGTAGATTTATTTTTTAATACTTTCAAGAGTTTCCTGAAAAGAGCTGCGTGATTAGTTATGGCAAAATGTTCAGTGAAGCTTGAGTTGGAGGGTAATTGTGCACGTTACTCATCAATGGAGACTGAAGCAATAAATTGGTCTGTTTAAAACATTGTTATTTTAAATTTAATGCAGAAGCCAGCTTTTACTACACTAATGAGACAGGGACACATTTTAATTTCCTTAAAAAGTGAATGGAAAGCATAGTGTTACTACATGAAAAGGTTTAGGACTTTGATTCAAAGATGCATCAGAATAAACAGCAATTATTCCACCACTAATGATTCTTGGAAAGTAATTTTCTCTGCGCTTTAGTTTCTGGATGCATTTTTAAGCGGAGTTATTGAAGCGTTTTTGTCTGGACCTGCTCTCTTTGACGTTTTCAAATGTAGTTTTTCAATTAGAAATAAAAGGGGGGGGGGGGGGGGCTAAGCTTTATGACATGGAAACAAATTTAGATTAAAGGCTTTTTTTTCGTGATGATATCCTTCCGTGAGGATTAATTATCACCCTCCTGTAGGTGCTTTTGTGTGACTGGGTGCTTGGAGGAGGCTCAGTGGATGAGAGGCGGCTGCGGAACTCCGGAGGGAAGAGAAGAAAGATCAGATTAATGAGGAGATGCTGATGAGCTTTGTCCTCTCGGTTTCGCTCTCTGCCTGGTCAGAGATGAAAGTGGAGGATGAGCAGGAGGACAGATGCAGATGGGGGCGCAACGGTGGAAGTCTTCTGCCCTCCTCTCCGTCTCCTCCTTCGTTTTTCTCTGTACCTGCTCCGTTATCTCTTTCTCTGCACGCCTCCGCCATTTGTCGCCCCTTTTATTAGTTTCTCCTACTCTCCTCCGCTCTGTCTTTCTCCTCCTGTGCCCTCCTGCTCCGTCTCTTCTCTGTTCTCTGGTTTCACGCGGGGCTTCATGGCGAAACCGGACCTGCCGCTGCGTTTGTGGGGGCTGGATGGAACTGGGTTGCTGGGGTTTCAGCCACAAAGAAAAGCAAAACTGCACTTAATAAGGCCGTTTTTGAACTGCTGCCAAAGTCCAAGCCCAGACTCACGCACTCTCTCTCTCTCTCACACACACACACACATTCTTTCTCTCCCTCTCTGTCTCTCTCTTTCATCTCTAATTTGATATATTTCTGTCCGTCCATTGATTTGAAATAGCCAAATTCAAAATAATGATTTGTTCTTTGTTTAGGTCAGTTACAGCATGAAGTTATTTCCCATTTACTCTGCACATACATTACTCAAAAAATCATTTTCTCCCTTCATTCACTGAAAGGACTTTATTTTTCAATCATAAATTACATCCATCATTCATTTATTAGCTAATTTTTTCCCCAGCATTCTAAATACAGCATGACCTACACGCTTAGGGGACATTAAGGATCTCTGGACAACCTAACTTTACACTAAAAGAAAACTGTATAATAATGGTCAAAAATCTGAGAATGCAGATCTTAAAATAAAGACATTTCTGAATAAGTATTTAGATGATTGTTGCAAATTTAAGATGAGTGGTGCTATTTTTCACCTGTTTATAACTTGTATATTTGGCTTGTCCACCTTCTACAGCAGCACAACTCCCTGGCACGGTCAGGATATGAGAACTTCAACATAATGTTCTTCTGCATCTGGAGCCAAAGGTTTTCCTTTGAATGTGCAGGTAGTTCTGGCACTGGTTAGAAGAAAGTTTACTTTTATGGCCAATTTCCACAAAAAAACAACATAACAGCCCTAAAACCTCAGAATTATTTTAATAATGAAGCACTGTTTATCTTTGAGGTTCTCCTAGTTTCCTAAAGAAGCAAAAAAATATGTTTTTATTCCTTCTGATATAATCCTGACATGTGATCTGTTTGACATGACTAAGTTCGGGTGCTGCTATGTGATGGTCAAAGCCTAAATATTCAGTGAAGTTGAGCAGAGCTCAGGGGGAAAGACCAGATCCTCATCAGTTGGACTAAAGAAGTGCAGAATATTTTGGGATTCAAAGGGAATCTCAGCTACACGTACAGACATGTACATGTTTATTTACAGCCAGAGCAGAGCAGTGAGGATCAGAAGTTCAGTCTGTAAACCACAGTTACCCACAAGGGGATTTTCATGATGATTTGGGTTCATTATCTTGACTCGACGCTATTTTATGTCGGTGTTGTAAACCATGAATTGGAGCCTCCTGCTTTTACTCGAGCTGCAAGTGTTGGTTCAGCACAAAAAGGTGATTATAATACACATGTTTATCCACTGGAGCCGTTTCAACAGTCTAACAACAGCAGAGCTGATATGAAACGCTTCTCACAACATACATCATTAAGGTATCTGGGTACCTTTCAGCTAAATAATATATGTCTTATTTCATTGCCTAAACTGAAGTGCACACCCCAAAGTTTACAGGATGTGGGTGGAGGGTGAGAGAGATGTTTTTTTCTGTGGAATTGTTGGCCATTTTTCTGTAGAGTGTGTCATCATCCGCAGGCAGTGACAGACTGGCCAATGGGGCAATGTGGGCAAACGCCACTACCGCCGAAGCGGCTGTAGAAGCAAATAAGTTTAAAATGAGGGGAAAACGCAAACAAACTAGGAAAAATAGTTGTCAGTGCAATAGATGGGGCCAAATGAAAAGTGCATGATGGGTAGTGAGAGCAGGTCAACAACACACAATAAAGGAAAATGGAGCAAAGAGGGAGAATCTAGAAACTCTACAAAAGTGAGACATTTATTTTTCATGCTCTGTTAAGCTGTTGTAAAATCAACTTATTTTAAGTAGATCTTGTGTTTGATTTCACAACATGTCATGTATCGAAAATATATAAACCATTTCCACAGAAACTAGTTCCCTGCTTATTTCTGGGGTGAAAGGAAAAATCACCCGTGCGTCAGCTGGTCAAATTACTGACAAGAGATTTGCATTTGGACTTTATTCAATCAGCGTCATCAAATCTGACATCTGAAGGGCAATGAACATAATTACCTCAAGCCAAGTGTTCCATGACAGAGTAAGATACGTTTTAACTTTACTACAAGATGCCATTGCTGTAATAGTCAGCAGCTTTGTGTGTTAAAAATGTGTACACTTAAAGCACGGTCTACTAAGATCCCAGCAGTGCACCTATTGCCCCTATGCCTCCTTCTCGCCACAATGACCACAGCATTCTGCCTTTCAAATGTGCTAAATATTGACATAGAAACACCACCCACACTTTCAGGCGTGATAAATCACAGTGAAGATGCATTTTGCAGTATTTTGCTTGTTCTTTTATATACATGCAAACCATTAGTAGCTCAGTAGTTTAGAAGTTTCCAATTTGGATCCAAAGTTGTCTTTGTGCAATGTGCTATTTTTTGTATAAGAATGCTTCAGGTTATATTGATATTAAATAATTGCTATTTTACACAGCGCGTGTATCCAGACCTTTATGTTCAGTTGTTTTGGGATGGTTATTTAAATGACTTTATCTGTCATTGTGGCTGTGCAATTATTATTTCTAATGTTTCCGAGGGTCCTGAGAATAAAATGTGCCCCCTGTCAAATTGCCAGGGCCTCATTTTGGTGCCAGTCCATCACTCTCTGCAGGTACATCTTTGTCTTAATCTCATTACCTAATTTTGACTGGGTGGAAGATAATGTGGTGGAAGATATAGCCACTGTATTCATCCCACTCTAGCATTTCACATCATTTGTCACAGTTAAACCTGCATTAGAGGCTTTAACAAAAGAAGTTAGCTCATCTTAACGCATAATGGGGTGTTTATCGGAACAAGTTGTGTTTAGGTGCTGTTCCCTATCTTTCCCGACACAGATGTGATATAATTTAGCACTACTTACTTCCACCATGCTCGGTTGCCAGGAGTATGGATGTTTTTCAACTGTGCGAGCATGAGGGACCATATGGTTCCACTCCCAGCTGTCATATCTTGTTAGTAATTGGCTGTCATATAACAACGTGGAGTGTCAATATGACATTTTAGAAGCAAACAAAGATCTAAAAAAAAAGCTATTGTGTGAGCTCTTTTAGAGGTACAGTTCCATGTGAAGGATGCTATCGTGAAAAAAGTGGGTCCGTCGATGATGCTGACAGTTTGACTCTCCTTTAAAGAGGCCCATCTCACCTGAATTCACTGTTCATTTGTCCGTCTATTCCGCCTAGATCTTTCTGTCCACCCCAGCGTAACAGCTTCAAGTTGATTTCCAGGCTAGGCGGGTTGTACCAGGCTGTAGCCGTGTTTCAATGTTGTGTTCACACACAGAGCCCAGCTATCTGGAAAGTGTTAATGATGATGGATGGAAGAGAGAGCTTCCACAGAGAGAAAAAAATTGAACAGAGATTAAAGTGAACGAAGATCCAGACAGATGCGAGCAGTAGGACACTGAAAGGCTACACTGACACTAATGCTCTCAGAGGGTCGTGTGTGTGTGTGTGTGTGTGTGTGTGTGTGTGTGTTTGCAGTGTCAAAGTACAGCCTTCTGAATGTCAGATTTAGTTGAGCAGGAAAAGTGTATCTGACTTTTTTTTTTAAATCTTCTTATTCACTTGGGGGTAAATTTGTGTTTTGCGATACATATTTCATCCAGCTATCCAGACTGAACCTTTCTTTGATTTTGTTTGGTGTGTTTATGTCTGTCTAATTTGTTATCCTCC
Organism: Takifugu rubripes; assembly: GCF_901000725.2. Lineage (NCBI taxonomy): Eukaryota > Metazoa > Chordata > Actinopteri > Tetraodontiformes > Tetraodontidae > Takifugu > Takifugu rubripes. The sequence goes on from NC_042306.1 coordinate 4,900,178, forward strand.
CGAGAAAGCTGCTCCAGGTGGTTTTCTGTTCTGTATGTTGAACAGAAGTCTTACTAGCATTCGACTAACAAAAGTAAATTCATGATATTTATTGGTCTATTAACAAATTAAAAATGATTTCCATGTTTGTCGGAAAAATCTTCCGCCCTGTAGTCAACCAAGCAAATAAGTGTACTCCACACCTGTGCTGACTTTTGATTTGGCATTGTCCTATAGAGAGTGTGTAGCCGTCAGTGATATTATTTGTCCTGATGGGCGAAAACAAGACGTCAACACTAATTTACGTTAATTTGTTTTACTTTGGCTGGCTACCTAACTAATTATTATTGTACAATTATCAAAGCCTTTCGACCCACATGAAGCCATACCAATTTCTCTTTAATGGAAAATTATAGGGTTTGTTTGGCTCTGTCTCAAACTTTTTTTTGGTGTCATTTAAAATTTGACAGGTTTTACTGATAAACAACACATTTGTTTAAAACCTATTTTATCTTTATTAATGTAATAACCTATTTTGTCCTTGAATAAATCATCAGAGTGGGTTTAGTGTCTTATTGGAGATGGTACTCCTGTGTAAAGTTATATTTTTAGTCAAAAACACACATTTTGAAATTTTTAAAAGCTCCTTTGTTCACATTTGTTTACAGAGTATTCCACTTTAGGAGACATCGCTTCCTGTCCTAGTCACATGAAAGTCACCTGATCACCACACCAGGAAGTTTAGTATATTTTGCTTATTGACTTAATGGATTTAGGTCAAATATAAAATTGATATAAAAATAAAAAAGGTCACATTTAGGCCAAATTAAGAGGATCTTATGGGTTAATAGTATAACTACACTAAAAATACATTTACATTTTTACATTTAGGATTCTGAAGATTATTATAAACATTAGCTAAAATTTATATTCATATAGGGTTCTGATTATTATTATAAGTATTCTTTTAGGTTGAACATTTACAGATTTAGCAACTGAGGCTACATCCTTTATATCTATATAGGTGATATTAGCTGGAGGCACAGCTCCCTTTTTGAATAGGTGTGAGATTGATTGAGAAGTTTTAGCTTTCAGTTAGTGTGTACTCAAGTTTTCCGTCCTGGATCAGCAGACAGTCCCTTTGCCAGGGTGGGATGTGAGCAGACTTTTCTTTCTTCTGCACTGTTAAAAATCCAACAGGCTTTGTTCCCTTTCAAGGGAAAGTGTGATTAACTCCATCACCGATCCTCTCTAGATCTGTATTAGATTTCCACTTTATTGTTAATGCTGTGTCATGAAACCACGCTTTCCACAGTTCAATTGGAGCAAATTCAGAGCAAAATTTTACCAGTCAAGAAAAGAAGAATTCATCACCAAATGTGAATTATTGCAGAGGAATAAAGGTGGAGTGGACAGCATGGGATTCCAAGAATTTCAACGTGTTAGTAATGATACAGTATTTAATTACCAACAGCATTGAAAACAAGAATTCTTGAATTCTTCTACTTGTGATAGAAAGGACCGAGGCTGTAAATGTACCGCAGTGCTCTTTTTCCACGGATCTCATCTTCATACTTCTGAAGCTTTCTCTCCGCTCTTCCTCTGTGTTACCTACTTCTATAACCATGACTCTTCCTTCCCTCTTCGTGTCCTTGATTTCCTTTATTTGTTCTTTGGCTGTTTTCCTCTCCCACCCAGTTTCTTCTGCCAGGAGGGCCTCTCTTCCATCTGCTTCAAACCCTATTATTCCAGCCTCTTCCATCGCCGAACACAAACACCATGAACATGCTGTGCACATGGATTTGAGCCATCAAGGTCCACCGACTGCCCTGGTTTGGGGATCTATTTGAAACAGGGCGAGATTTTATTAAATGGCGATTGCAATTCTGATATTCCACATTCAATTTCCCGGGTAATCTCCACGGGCCCCTGTAATATTACAGGGGATAATCTGGGAAGCCTGTGGGGTGAATGAAAGCTAGAGTGTTATTCTTGGGTCTCCTGTAGTGCCTCTGTGACACATCTCACCAGCACCTATTACACCAGCACTGTGAAATGGGAATGTTCTGGAATGGAAAAAATATGGGTCTAATGAAAAGCTGCAGTGGTGCCTGATGGATTTCAGCTTGTTTACTGAAAAGCACTCTGTAAAGGTACTTAAAAGCGCATCTACACGGGACATCATCCATCCATTTTTCACAGAGAGAACCCACGCAGACAAGTGGAGAACATGCAAACTCCACACAGAAAAGCCCGTGGCCCCAGGGGATCAGAATCCAGGACCTTCTTGCCATGCTTACTGGAAAAAATGGTAAAATGCTGAGAAACATGGCAAATGTTGCTGGTGTTCATATGCCCGTGGGCAGTCGCAATTGACATGAAATAAATGAATAAATAACCTACCCTGTGAATGTAGGGTGCTGAGGACAATGGAGGGAGCAGAAAGAGTGAAGCAATATGAAAAACCTTGCTTGTTCAAGTGCAAGAAACACATAGAGCCCCCTGCTAATAACTAGATATAGAAATTTTCTCACAGCACCGCTTGAGGTGTCGTCTCAACACTGAACACGTGCAAGTGGGAACTTCGGGTTTTGAGTCTGCAGTATGTACAGTCTAACCTCCAACAGGTTTAACAACAACCGCTGGCTGGGATCCACTTTTTTTTTGAAACATTTTTTTTAATGTAACCAGTCAGTAAGTCACAAATCTGGGGAGAAAAAGAAAGCAGAAAACACTTAAGATGTGGAAAAAGAGATTGCACAAGCTGCACAGACGAGTCTTTAAGGGAGTGAAAGCTGCTCAGCAAAGCTGCAGGTTCTTGCTTTTTTGCAGTGTGCAAGAGGTTGTGAGAAAATACCCCAAAAAAAGTTTTAAACATGATGCTGCTATTCCTAGTATCTTTCGTTTGTTTATTTATAGCAATTTACTGTACAACATGGCTTTTGACTGCAAAGCTGCTTGTTGGCTGGCTGGGAATGCACCAACGGTTTACCGTTCTTTTAGAATGGGCTTGCTGTTGTGCATTAATAAACACCAACGCAAACGTGCATGTTTTGCATGTTCAGAGGAATCTTGGCGACCAATAACGCTCTGATCTGTAAACTCACACACTTAGCATGCAGACACATGCTAACATGCTCACGTAAACATAAATAAACACAGCTACAAGGAGGAAAAAAGAGGTAAAGAAGGGCAAAGATATAATGTGTCACACAAAGGGTTTTGTATTCACACGCACACACACCCTTCTTATTTCTCCCCATCTCTGGAATAATCAAGCAATTACAGTCCTCCGTTGGTTGCCTCTCTTGAAAATGACTGAATGATAGAAAAAGAGATGAATAAGAGAATGGACTGGATAATAAGATTCAGGGAGCTGAAAGTCTTTATTGTCATAGAGCCTCGCGTCAGTGGGAGACATGAGTGGAACGCACACACACACATACACACATACACTTCCTCTCTTTCCCTCTTCCTTTTCCCTCCTTTCGTATTTCTTTTCTCAAGTCACTTTCTATGTCTCCCTCCACATACCCTAAAGCCAAAGAAGCAAACTTGATTATAAACTCAAATTTGACCCTGAAAACTGGACCGCTATAGGATCCCAGAGATGCAGAAAAGCCGTCTCCGGGCAGGCACGATGCCGCAGCACAGCGTGGCATTTAGAGGAAGGGAGGAATTATTCACTTTCCCCATGGCCACCTTAAACTGTCACGTGGAATGAGCTGGGAGTTCTGGTTTGCATTTATTTACATGTTGATATAAGAAAGTGGACCCAGAATTCTCAGATTTTATTTGCTGTGCGTTTATAGAAAATATGTTTATGATACCTTGAGGAGACAATGCTCCAAATAGTCCCTTCAGTAAGATTTAATTTGTAATTGCGCATGTGCTCATATTTATTATTACTCTCCTGTTCAGACCTTGAGCTGATTGGGTGGATTTGAGTATGTCGCGCACTCTGGAACGCCGCGTGCATCAGTATCCATGCTCAGAAGCTCATTAGGCCGATTATATCGAGTTGCTGTCGATGGATGTCATGCCGCTTGATGAACCGTTCTGTCATTAGCAATAAATATTTAATGATCTGGACAGATGCTCTTGCAGAATAAGATTGTTTTCGCGTGGAGCCATAAATCTTAACATTTGTCCTGAGCAAAAATTTTAACCAGCCATGGGGTGCATTTATTAACCTAAGTGCTCTCCAAGATTGTGTTAGTATTTATTATATTTATAGTAGAAAATGTGTACCCAATTTTAATAACTATTGATGGTTACATGACTTTGGATGGACTTTGGGTGAATCTGTCAAAGCTATATACGTGTGATTTTTTGTCACGCAAATTGCAATCATTTTATTTACAGACACCTTTGATAGCAGTCAAGGACACAATTCAGGGTAAAAAACATATACAAAAAAACAATGGAACAATTTTTAAAAAGACACACTCTAAAGAATGATAAACAGGGTACTAAAATCAAGTACGGATGAGGCTATGTTTTAGTTTGAATTTGAACAAATGGATTTCAGGTGATTTCAGAGCAGAGCGGCTGAATGCTGGGGTAGGACGAGGTGGTTGGAGGCAGATCTGATGGTGTGGTGATGTGGAGGATGTCTGACAGGTGCAGGGGGGTGAGGCTGTAGATGGACTGCAGGGCAGCAGGGTTTTAAAGTCTAGAGGATGCTATATAGCATTTAACTGAGCTGCAGAGTTTTGTTGAAGCCAATGGAGGGTTTTTTGAGTGAAACAAGAAGTTCAAGACCAGAGGCAACGACGCTATGGACAAGTTGGTGGACCAGTAATGATGTTTGGCTGAAACGAATGTTTCACTGTCTCCGATGACCCTTGACCTGTGCTGCCAGGATGCAAGATTTCTTTTTCACTACTGTGTATTTGGAAACTGAAGGTTTTAATTGAAGATGAGAGAAAGAGAGGGCGTTGTGGGTGTGTGTGTGTGTGTGGGGGGGGGGGGGGTTGGGGAGATAGAGCTTAGTGTCATCCATATAACTGGGGAAATTGATATATTTATGGACTATATTACCAAGAGGAAGGAGGTAGATAATGAAAGATGAGGGGGTCCCAAGACAGCGCCATGGTATGTGAATGATTTGAGTTGGATGATGAGTGCAGCCAGAGCCATCAGGGCTAAACTCGTCTGAGGGTCTGCGGATGATGCCAGTGGAGGTTTGAGGAGGGTAGTGTGAAGGATGGTGTAAAAGGCTGCGCATGTAGGATGGCTTCTGACACTAATCCAGACCCATGAGGTCACCGGGGAATTTTATTGGTATAAACTCTGCTGCGAAGGGGCAGGAACCAGACTGAAATTGTTCAGGCAGGTTATCAGGGAGTAAACAGAAGTGGAAATAACAATTCCCTAAAATATTTCAAAGGAAGGGGATTAGAGATGAGGTAACTTTGGGCTCATCACCAGGCTTTGCTATGTTTATTACAGACTGCAGTTATGGCATTATGAAGGATGATATGGTAATAATTACTGGTTTTTATTTGAATCAGAAATGCAAGTGTATAAATCTTTTTTAATAAAAGAGATTCTAAATATTTTTAAGCTAAAGGGGAGAAAGGTATTCTTATTTGGTTCTCTTGACTCATTTAAAGTTTTGTCCTTAATTTTTTGCCAAGAGTGCAGCTAAAGTCCCACCCTAGATTCAAATTGTACATTTTTTTTATTTCAACAAACACAATAATGGACAATTTGGTTGAAGATTTCAGTGCAAAAGATCCCTCTATCACCTAATGCCAAAATTCACATTGTCCAAAGATAATTTTGGTTCAATCAGGTGCAGATGTAGTTACCTTATCTATAAATATGGATTTGGAACTGTCTCTCCACATGTAATAATTGCTATGTTGTTTAATGTTTGATTTGAACAAATGATGCTATATGTTTATGTTATAAGTTTTGGCTATGAGCTTTCACAGAATAAGTTGATAAATCATTTTTTTACTATCATCATTTCTATTGCTATTATTTAGATGAATCCTGAAAAGCAAAACTTTCTCATTTATTTGAATGATTTTGACTATACACTGATGATTCACAAGCTGCTCCTTCAGAATTAAACAAACACACATCTAAACACATTTTGATTTGTGGAAAAGAAGAGTGATCTGGTCTGATAAAGCATGTGGCGCCTTCATCTAAGCTGAGTTATTATCTTTCATGTTGTCTTCACAGAATTTCTCGTCTTCTTCTTTTTAATAATACATTCCAAAGCCTGTGCATTTTAAATTTCACATCAGAGAAATATCTTTAAGATTAAAAAAAAAAGCATCTTTCTCCACACAATGTACTTGCACAGTTTTCCTTTGAAGCTAACAGCTCTCTTTCTGTCTCTCCCTCCTTTATTTCCTCTCTTTCCCTCCTCCTACTTTCCTCTCTCAGTGGGACGTTTGCTGATCGAGTTCAGCTCCCAGATGACGATGGAGCGAGTGCAGAAAGAGAACCCCAATGTGACCGAGGGAGGCCGCTACACGCCTCCTGACTGTCGGCCACGGTGGAAGGTCCGTATGCACCCGTGTGGTATAAAACAAGTCAAATGTGTGCAACAAACAGGAAAAATGGCCAACCTAGAGTAGAATACACAACTAAGCATCAAAGAGCTCACATCAACAAAAACCTGCTGCTTTGATCCCACCTGTAAGGCTAAAAACAGAACATTTAAGTCGCTTGTACATGTCCTGACCAGGCACCTGACATCAGCTCAATATTTCTTGAAAGGTTTTGCATAATGAGAAACCAGATATTCACAGATGTTAATTAAGTTTCCAAATGTGGAGATGAAGCTATCTTGTCAGACAGTCAAGATGTGCTGCCTTTCTTTGATATCTATTAAGCTCTTTTTACTAAAGTTGGACAGACAATTATTGCTTTCTCTCTTAAAGTGATTGAACAACCCATAGCAGAGTACACTCAATAAAATAAAAGAAACAGCGATATCTGCGAAAGGTTAATGTGTCACATAGTCAATGTGTATTCATCATCATTGACCATCTTCAGCCCATCTTTCCTGATCACTTGTCCACTAATCTTAAGCTCTGACAGAACCCCTGCCTTCAACCAACTGGTAGAGATAAAAAAAAAAAGATACCCATATCCTTTTGTCTTGTTTCATCCATCTCAGATTAATATTCAGAATAAAACCGATCCTGTCAGAGTCTAAGCTAGACAAAGTAATCCAGGCTTTCATCTTCTACAGGTCAGAGTACTGCAAAACTCTTCTGTCCCTCATGTCCCAACGGTTCCTCTCTCACCTCCAAAAGGTTCATAACACTGCAACAAAGCTTTATAGGTTTTAACGGATATACCGGTATATACTGGCCTCCTTCTACTGGTTTAAAATGGATTTTTAAAGGTCACTGATCACTTTTCAAGCATGTTTAGGTCTCACTGTCAGTTATGTAAGCTTGTCTCTTATAATCTAACCTGGTTGTTTAGAACTTTGGGTAGTCAAGGTTGAGGGTTATAGGTAGCCTCGTTTGCTGTCAGGGCCCTTTGGTTTGAGGAGATGAGGCTTGCAAGGTTAGTGAGGTCCGGAAGAGCGTTGCTGAGGGTGCTACAGCATCTTCTGTTTACAGAAGGTGGTGATGGTTGTTAATTTTAACAAATTTTAACTATGCAGTCGATATTTAACTTCATTACTCCTCTGCACCAGCAAATGAACAAGCACATTAAATCCTTGACAGAGGATTTTGGAAGAGGTAGAAGGTAACATCTGGAGTCAGTTAGTCTTCTGCCTTCTGAGCAGAGCGCTTATTTTCTCGAGAAAGACCAGAGAATCACCTGGAAAATTGTTAAGCTTCTTACAATAAATTCCCTGGTGGTAAGGCTTTTACTGTGAGGGACACTGGTAAGGTGGAATAGTACTTTTCTCTTCCCCTGGAATGTGACATAAACAAACTCTACCTCCTCACTTCATAGGTAGCCATCATCATTCCATTCCGTCATCGGGAAAACCACCTGAAGTACTGGCTCCACTATCTCCATCCGATTCTCAGACGGCAAAAGATCGACTACGGCATCTACATCATCAACCAGGTAGGACCCGCGTACTGTCGTTGTACCAAACATGCGACCCACAATGCGACAGGAAAAACACGTTTAATACCGAGAAACACTGAAGACAGTCAAGGCAAACAGGGCTAGAGACAAAAAAACAGATGAATAGTCGCAATCTAGGAATCCAGACAATATTTATCTCAGGCTTTTTGAAGATACATAAAAGGTGGAGTACGGAATAGTCATTACATAGTTATACAGATGGAAAAATGACAAACTGAGTGAAACCGAGATTAATACTGCAGAAGCAGGGAAACACCAGGAAAAACAAGGTGACAAACAAAGCTACCACATCATAACAGGTATGTTGTGACTTTTAGCAAAACATGTCAGATGTATATTTGCATTTTTAAGGACGTAACATATGCTGTTCATATTGGAATCTCTGCTACGTATAAAATCTAATAGATATAACTTTTAGAACCGCCATCATTGTACACTCCCAGCTATGTATGCTATATAGTGGTCAAAATTATCGCTCATCTATTGCTTGTGAATGTGGTATATCAACAATTTCCCGAGGAGTTGTTTGCGCGTTGTTTCTTCAATGTGATGCGAACGTCCACTTGGACTCCAGGATGAACCTATTGGAGCATAAAGGTCAAATGCCAAAAGTTTAGGATCCTTCTATACTCACTATCTAAACGCCAACAGGATTAAACATGTTATTCACCTAAAGTTTTGAAAAAATGAAAGAGACCACATTTACAAGTCAAAAGGATGAAAAGAGCATCTATGACAAACAGGTTGTACAACTCTAATTGTTCCAGGATCAATGTGATGCTAAATACTTTTTGTCTTCTTTAACTGACTTTTAGGGCCTTTGAGGGTCCCATATATGCATTTATATGGCACTGACTGCATGTTACATGTCAGGTTTGAGGCAAACCTCAGCAATATTCTCCTAACGCCTATTAGTATTTATTTTAGCAACACATATCTTAGTTTGTACAGTTTCATGAACAGTCACGCCAATAACTATTGAAATCGTCCAACATGTTAGTGCTAAAACTCAAAAATTGTGCTCCTTCAGCGTTCAATGAAGTATCCTAAAGTATTGTGATGTATAATAATGCAATGAGCCTGATTTTCTGAACATTGTCTTATAGTCTTCCATGTGGCAAGCTCACTTCATTTGCATTATGGGTAATGAGCTCTTCTTCTGCCCTCTACTCTCCCGGTGGGCTTGTGCGTCATTTTAATCACTCCCCTTGTGGAAGAGCCCTTTAGTTACATCTGCCATGCTGCGTTCCACTCCTGCTGCTAAAGCTTTTACAGCAAACCTTTCCTTTTTATTAAGACTGGACTTGGACCTGTCCAAAGATTTTGCACCAAGGTCAGTTTTGGATTTTTCATTAAACTTTATCATCAGTTTAAAACTCTAACAGTCGTGTGTGTTTGCCTTTTTTATTTTCATCTAATTGGGTTTGTTTCTTCTTTTGTTAGAAAAAGTCTGATCTTTGGACAGGTTAATTGTGGTGTTTCTCAACCTGTGGGTCGGGTCCCCATGTGGGGTCAAATGGAATTAAAACTGGCCCTCATGAAATGCCTAGTATTTGATTTTAAATAATTACTTATTGCTTAAATATTTTTCAACTTATTATTCCAAAATGTATCAAAAATACCACATCCAATCTTAAACAGTTGTATTCTTTCACTTTCTGGAAAATATAGCAGGTCAAATAAAATGCAGCATATAACAATAGCTGAGCTGGCACATCCTGATTTACATCTTTTAGATTTCACTGTCGCCCGTCTAAGATGCTGCACCTTTTTTCCCTCCAATAATTCAGCGTTTCAAATTCAATCTCAATTAGCAATGAGATTGTATAGTTATTTATGGCCGTTTCTTTGATTATTTAGCACCGCCAGCGGGTTCTTCTTTATTTTTTGTATCACTTCCTTCAGCTATGCCCCCTCTGTGCTACACTGTCAGCCTTGTAAAAGTACATCCAAATTAATGCTTTTACTTTGACAGCATTGGTGCATTTGAGAGATTCTGAAGATGACAACACAAATTTTAATTTCTTTGAGTTTTACAAATTTTCTGTGAAATCAAAAGCACAAGGTCACACACTTTTGTGCTACAGGAACACAGCTTCTGTCAAGCCGAGTGTGTGCTTCTTGTCCAATGCTTCTCCCATTGTTTGGTTCATGCAGACACACAATCTTTTCTGAAATACGGTGCTGCCAGAGAGGTGCGGTAAGTAGGCGTTATGGCAGGATCACGCGGAAAAGTTCCGCAGCAACCTCGCAGTTCTGCCCTGCCGCTCTGTTTCCTGTCTGTCAGCGGAGGACTGGGGCCAGCGTTTGTTTGTTGGCCATGAGCTCTTCCTGTAAACTGGAGGGGAGCCCAGAGAGAGGGGCAGAAACAGAACCGAATAACAGGTGTAGAGACGGGGAACAATGCGTAGGCGTGATGAAGATGAGAAGAAAGACGCGCAAAGGTCGCCGAAGGCGGCCGGAAAGGTGTCGTCATCAACAACATCATTACGTAATGATTGACAGCGACAGGGAAACTATACACATCCGACGTGATTTAATGTTACAGCCTTGGATGTTCAGTCTTCCATAAACGTCATGTATATAAAGTATTGACACTGTATAAAACTGCAGGAGAATAACGTGAATGCCTCTAGTGCAGACGTCTGTGAGCCCTCACTAGCATTTTAATACATCTTTCTCACACACTTAGAGCTGAAGGGCACCTCTGCATGTGTTTCTGCTCGCACAGACAGACCTTTGAGGGCCTGTAATCTTTTTATGTACCCAGTTAATTAAAATATAGCCATATTATAGCTAAAACAGCTTATTTCCACAATATTCATGCAAATAAAGGGACAAAGTCTGTATTACATAAGCAATAATGAAAAGACATACACAGGCACCCTTATTTCTGATCATGGAAGCTAAGATATAGATGCTAGCATAACGTACAGATCGCTAATTTAAGCACACTGGCGAGATAATCCAGAAGCATGGGGTTGTAAAGAAGAACAATAGAAAAACAGGGGAATAAAACTGTAATATTTTGAGGTGATTTTATGAGTCAGTCTTAATCTTTTTTCTTGTGGTGTTTTTGCATCAGTAGAGGATAAAAGAGGAGGAACAGTGTAAAATGCACACAGTGACATCTGGTGCCAGCACACAATGACAGAATAAGCTTCTGTAAGGACCCTGGCTGCATTAATCCTCCAAGATACGCCTCACTACCTCTTTTTTTCTTTCTGTCGCATGCGTTCACACAAAAATTCACACAGGACAAATCCTGTTCGCAGTGAATGAGTTATTAAGACGATGCAGCACACTTATTTTTGCTATTGATTGGTGAAAGGCTCAAAGATGCGTTAGAGACACACAGTATTTTACATAAGGGAAACCTTCTAAACTTTAACAGTTTGACTTTACGGCATCTGTGAATCAAAACTAATGATCTCTTTGATTGCTGCAGTTTACAGCTTTGATCCAATTATCCTTTTAAGCCCTTTCCGCTAACCTTTCCAAGAACTTTTATTTCCAGGGATTTATTTACACTAAAAATAAATGTCTTCTGTGTTTCTATCATACTTTGATTTTTTTCCAAATAGGCTGATGGAAGGAAGATGGGTGCGCTGCTGTGACCCACTGTGGTTTTCATATACACTTTGATTTGGTTCACAGTAAAACAAAGTTGTTTTAGCACGTGTCACACATTTACCTTTGACAAAGAGCCTGAAGATCGTCACCGATCCACTTTGATGGCTTCATTTCGTTTTTCTATTTTCTAAATGATCAAAGCACAAATGCACAATCTATCTATCAGTGCTGTACTAAAAGAAAAGATTTCCAGCATAAAGTCACACAATTACAAGAAAAAAATGTAGAAATACTGCAAGGATATTTCTATTTTTAGTACCAATTTCCACTTGCATTTTTCTTGCAAATTAGATTTTTCTCATAATATTGTGACTTTGTCTTCAAAGTATCAGGGTTTTTTTTGTAATTATGTTTTCAGTATCATCCTTGTGTGCAGTTCTCTTAAATTAAAATTTGTGGAAATTAACCAATCAGAGTTGTACAGCACATGGCCCCGACTCTCAGGATTCCAAAGCATCGAAAAAGACTGATAACTGTACTTTTTGGGTTGAAGAAAGGTTTTTCACCTGTCAAAGCGTGTCAAGGATGTTCAAAATAAAACTGATAAAGGTTCCTGTTGTGGAAAAGGGTCATTGTGTCAAGGATGAATGAATGACTATTGTGCTATTGATAGAGCACCAATCTGTAGGGAATATAGATTTAGATTTTTAATGAAAGTCAAAATTATATTTTACTGTCAAGCCTGTAAAATAGGTTTTTACTTTAGAATATTGGCAAACCACTCATGTGGTCTCTGAGCATTTGAAGGACATTGAGAGAACATCTGCTAATACCTGCTCTCCCGCCTAAACTTAACAGCTGCATCGAAAATCCCATTGTGTCTCTTTAGATGAGTGAAGGTTTTTTTTTACTTGATAATATAGAAAGGAGGAACAGTGATATGAAAATTGGTTCACTGAATATTCATGTCCCGTCATTCTCTATCTCCACTCGGTGGCATTAATCTTTTTTATAGGTATCGGCAGAACAAAGCCAATTTAATTATAACACTCATTATTTCCCATGCAGATTAGAAAACCACATTTTAAAATAGTACAGGTGTGGGTGAGATATTTAAGCATAAACCTCTTAGACTAAAGAAAAGGATACATCTTTCCTGTCTTTCAGGCTCCATTTCTCCATCTTTCTTTCCTCCCCTGCATGGATGGTGTGGTTTCAATCCTCTGCTTCAGGAAATTAAAAATGATCCAGCAGGGTGAAGAAAATGAGAGAGTTTCAGTGCAGTTGACTGTGGAATAGGATATTGATTAGACGAGCAGCATCTTTGTTCCACTCGTCCTCCTCCCCCCTTCTTTATTTCACGTCACAGTGTTTGCCGGTGAGGGATCTGTTATGTAGAGAAAGGATAAAATAATATTCTTTGTTTTGCACTGATAGACCCCACTGAGTCCTAGGTGCAGACACAAGGCCCCCCTAGGTGAGAAATCGTAGATTTATCCAGAAATAGTTCTTGTCACAGAAACTCGAGCCTTTGGCATCACTTTTTTATGTAAAAAACTCACGGGTTCTGATCCCAGAGAGTTCTCATCAACGCCTCAGTGTGTAGACAAAGAAGGCGATTCTTTGTTCATCAAAGAGAAACTAAATTCAAACTCTTCTTGCATAAGGGCGCACAGCCATCAGTGCCCAAGAACCAGGATCTGGAGTCAGCACCAACGTCAAGGATACTGAATAAAATTTAACTTTAGCCTTTTTGGCTGAGTTTTAGAATTCTGTGATGTCATGTGACCAAAAAAACAGGCCTTTCCAGTCAAGGATTAAAACCCAGAACCTTCAGTGGATGCTGGTTGAACTAACTCTTATCATTGTAGAACAGACTCGACAGCTCGTGATCTCAGCCCGACTTTGACGATACATTTACATAGGTGGTTGATGTGCATCCCCCAGTGCTCACAGGTGCTTTGAGAATAAAGGTTACTGTTCAGAATAACCCAATTTACAGTCAAGTTGAGTCTTTTTAAAGCAATTTCTTTACAAAGAAGCATAGAGGAGTATGGTTTTTATGCTCAAGTTGAATAGGCATATTTTGGTCTTGAGTGTGCTGTTATGTACTCTCCAATGGGCCCCCATCATGCTCTTGCCTTGCCTTTTCTCCCCTATCAACCACTACCTAACCTGACAGGTAAATGAAGGGGTTGAGTTCCCCTAGTGGTTGCTGGTTAACCATCAATCTGGCCAGTGTTTTGGTATTTGCCTTGAGTACTTTGGTCTTCTGTGTGCTGATGAAGAGACCTGTTTCAGCTGGTTTCCCCTTTCTTAAATTGTCTTGCATTAGTTGGGGGTTGTGGGCCAGAAGAGCAATATCATCTGTGAAGTCCAGGTCTGAGTTGTGTAAGCAGAGTCTACTGGATCCCATTTCACCTGTTGTAAGTAGCTTGTCTCATTAGCCAGTCTACTGCTAGGGGGAACAGTAATAGCCACAGTAGGCAGCCTTGCCTTACTACTTTTGTGACATTAAATGCTTCTGCCAGCTGGCCTTCCTGTATGATTCTACGCTGCATTCCTGAATAGATGTTCTTGGGTATGCTTTAGTGCCAAAACACTTCCCTATTAGATTGTCAAATGCTTTCTCAACGTATAGAAATACTTTATATAGCGCTGACCTAAACTCAGTAATTGTTAAAGGACGACTCACAGGGTTGCTGTTTGGTCAGTACGTCATCTATTTCGTCTGAACCTACCTTGGTTGTCTTTAGCTCTGTGTCCACTGCTGCCTGGAGTCATTGCGAGATACCCCTTTTCAGAATCTTACCTTGTAGAGATTATACCACTGTTCCCCTGCAGTTGTCAAAGGGGCTTAAGTTCCCTTTCTTGGGAATTTTATCAGTTGGCCTTTCCTTCCATTCCTTAGGCATGTTTTAATCTTACTACAGAACCATCTAGCATTTGTGTCGCTGTTTCGATCTGATTTAAGAGCTTCTATAGATATATAGTCAGGACCTGGTGCTTTGTCGCATGATAGCTTTTTAACATTTCCTTTTGATGGTGGCCTGGAATCAACCGAGAGGATTGCATGTCTTCGTTGCAGGATGGTTGATTCAATCAATTCGAGAAGTGCTCAAACCACCTCTTCATCTGTTATTTTTGTGTTATTAGTGGTGTTCCTGCCTTATTTTTAACTCGGTGGTTCCCATTGTGTTTTTTGGTCAGGGGTCAGATGTTGTAGAGTGCATTGATGTTCTTCTACTTGCGGCCTCCTCCACTTCTTTTGTAAGCTCATCCAGAAAGTTTCCTTTATCCTTCCTATTGCTCCTTTTCCCCTCTCTCTTCACTCTGTATGCTTCACTCTGTATACATGCCTCCCCCTTTTGCTGCTCATTTTATTGCTTTTTAATACACTCTTTTGTTTCTTTCTGGTCCTAATCTGATCAGTTGAGAGCCTCTCCAGAGGTTTCCTCTTCATGAATTCCTTTACAAGCTCAAGTTAATGCCTTCCTTACTGCTAGTGGTGTTCCATTGTCAAGGGTTCCTCCTTGGTTCCTTCATTCCTTTTGCATTGCTATGGAGTGATTTCTAAGTTACACTTGGTAATCTGTCAATATATCATTGATGGCCAATCGTGGAACATTGTAGAGCTCACCTATTGAGGTGCTATTATGTTGTTTTTCAGCTTAAGTTTAACTTATACTCCTTTTTTTAATTGGTCTGTGTTAAGATTTAGTTTGAACAGGACCCGGATGCAGACAGGACACAGCCAACTTGGTCTAAAAGGGTTTTTTTAACTGAAAGAAGTCTTGAATCTTAAGAGAGCTAATTTTTTGCTAATTTCCCTGATGGACACCCCCTAAAGGGATCAATAAAGTACTCTTGAATCTTGAATCTTGAGAGAAGAACTGACATGTTACTAGCTCACGAAGTTCCACCGAGTAGATTCGCAGAGTCCACATCTACCCCCTTAGCTGATGGAACGATCCGACACTGGTGACCAGGAGCCCAGGGCCTAAATAGCCAGATGACTGCCAATAGGCAGCAGGCGTGACTGTCACTAGCGCCAGCTGCTGGAAGATGGCTCCACCACGCCCCCTGGAGAAAGAACAGAGAAACAACCAACAAAAAATGCCAAACAACACCCAGGACCCTAACAGTGTGGATCAATCCACCATTGTTTGGCACTTAAGCATTTTCCTATTGCCAGCAGTCACAGGCCTGGCTCTATTTTTCTTCTGTCTTATATGTCTTGGCAACGTCTTCATTACACATTTAAGTGTGCAGGAACACTGCGAGGTAAACGAAGGACAACATGGAAGTCAAAATTACAATTGTAGAAGCTACAGGCAGAGGAGGTGATCCCCATTTGCCTCCACGGTGGCTATTATGGGCGAAGCTGTATCCTGTGAAAGATTGTAATAATGGATCTATTAAGAGAACATGATAGAAGAAGTGGCCCATCAGAACAGGACCGAGCCCGCCCAACTTTTCATATGTGACACATCCAGGAGTTGATTGAGGCTTGTGACGATATGCTATAGATGATTTTTTTTTCTTCTAAAATAATTCACTCAAATATGCCTAGATGTATCAACTTTAACAGTAATAACACATTTGTTAGGTTTAATCATTATGATAGTCCAGATCATTTTAATTTTTTTTCAATGAATAAATCTCATCATTATACACCAAATTAATAGTTGAATACTGGGTGCGGTCATCATATATTTAATTTCTAATTTTAACTTATTTCAAATAAAGAACAGAGTAAAATAATTTTTTACACCTATATCAAGAGAACTTTTACTTTAAAATTTATATTTGACACAAAATGCATATATTATTCTATATATTTCACAATACATTGTTGCATAATATTCTTTACAAAAATGATCATTTAAAAAAAAAAATCCAAATTTTTTCTCCAGAGGCCATTTTGTTTTTGTAAAAATCTTTGTAAAGACAATAAGATGTACAGTGAAAGACCGGGAAAAGGGACGAGATCAAAAATATACTGTTGGCCACAAAACTAGTTCTACTATTCAGCGTAACCTACATATTCCTGTATGGGGACTTATCTGTCATTCTCACCGTATCTAACGTTTATCAATCAAACAATATGGGGAGGGGAGGTCATGAAATTGACCTGCATGGTAATGTTGAGGGGGCATAGCATTGGGTAATGTTGAAAGTCAATCTGTTAGGCCTTAAATTGGGTGAGGTTAAGCTTTGCATTAACTGGTTCCCATTCTGCTTCCTTCCAGATTCAGAAATTCCAAGTACAGGTGCCATATGCCTTCATTTCATTTGCAATAGTCTGTCCTTTTCTTGTGATATGCTTTGAGCGCACATTCCATGAAACCATCTTTGTGACAGATTGTTAGGTTCAAACTGTTTATATAACAATGCTGTAACTACTTATTATCACTCCTGACCAGAACCATGTGACCTACTTTAGATCGCCTCAGGATAGCAGGAGACAACCTGACCATCCATCCCCCATTTTCTTATATGTACCTTTTGTATATATCATGCTTTGTTTTATCCTGTGATGCTTACGCTTTATCATATGACACTTACGCTTATTGTAATCTTACATGTCCGTGTGCTAGTATAAAAATAAACCTCACCAGGGCCCACACTTGTAGCTCACACTGCAGACGTGTGGTTGCCCTTGCAGCAAGTAAACAGAAGCTTCCGTCTCATTCCTCTGATGGCAACAGCACGGGAAGAAAACTGATCACTTTCTCCCCAACACAGATTTGGGGTTAAAAAACTTCCACCTTTTAGCTTCTTGTCTGTGTTGACCAGAAGCTTTCCTAATTCTAAGGTGATTGTTTTATCTTTCAGTGTTTCTGTAATCAAAGTTTTGGCCTATAAGTGGTGGATTGGCCTACCTAGATGTTGTTTTTTCTGAGCCTTCTTTCTCCTGTACCTCCCTGGTGTCTCCTCTGAGACCAGTTTACCATGGGAAACCCTACCAGGAGCACCTTGTTCCAGACAACATAGCTCTCAGATTCACAGGGATACACAAACCTCTCTACAATAGGTTGATGATTCTAGGAGAGGAAATATCTGTCTGCGGTTTAATAAAGAACTAGACTTGAAGAATGATTCAAGGATGCATTCATTAAATTGTGGACTTAAGGATTCAGTGATCTGAATTTTTGGCTTTTATGTCATTTCCTGCCGAGCTACTGCGTTTAAACTATACTCTATGGCTTCTCATCAAAATGCGATACTCATCTTACTAACTGCTGGTGTTGCTGGAAGATGGGAGCATCTGCAAGTAGATGTGATTTTAAAAAGTCATTACAAACGGACACAAAGCATAACAAAGAAAGCTCTCAAACAGAGGGGAAATAGGAATGACGAGTATCTGGCTGGATTCTTTTAATTTGCGCTTGTCGCATTTGTCCTGTTTCGTGTTAGAAGCAGTTTTACTGTGATACATGTGTGCAAATGCAGCCTGCTGAAGGTTTGGCTTTATATTTAATTAATTCCATTTTATGCAATGTTTTTAATATTCATTTGGCACTCTTGTGAATTCACACAATGCTTCTTTGTCGCCTTCTTACTTTGTTTTATTTGTCCACTCGGAGCTAGAAAAACACTCCAAACCTAAGATGCTTCATAATAAAGCCTTGCTGCTTTGAAGATGAACCGCAGGGACAAGATGATTGTCGAAAACACACTGTGGTGACATATGGAGCATGCAAGAGGGGCTGGTGGGGGAAGAAGACCCAAAAGCTTCTCAGTTGTTTATTCTTCCTAATGGCAGCACGGAGATAAATCGAATGGAAACTTATCCCTTATCACATGACCCTTTAGGTTTTTTCCACAGTCGTTGCTGTGTTTGTGTGTGTGTGAGTTTGGGAGATCCACGGTCCCAAAATATAAACTTCTGTATACCGCAGAAATTCATCTGTATGTTAGTATTACGCACCAGTGCTTTAGCCAGATTAGCTTTGTAGGGACACACTAAACAACAGCTGCAGGTTACTTTTCTCTGCTCATATCAAATATTTGAACGCAAACTTGTAACCGTGTCATCTTTTTCTATAATGAGAACCAAGGATTCCTGTGTTTATTTCAGTTAGCACATAGTTGTGCTTCTGAAATTGTATTTCAGGGTTGGCTCAGTTGGATTGGAAATAAAATACCTGAGCAGGTTTAGTAAAAGTAATATTGAAAGATTATTGAGTGAACACAAAATGTTTTAAATAACAAGGTATTGAGGTAAACATGCTTTTTAAAATGAATGTCCTAAAATCATTTACGTGGATATTTTTATATTAAGTATGAATTGTATATCTGTAAGTACCATTCAGTGATAGAAACACAGGTGTTATCCTGTGATAATGCAGCTAACATCATTGTAATCCTGATAATGAAGCCTTGATCACAGCAATACTGCAACTGGTTTGTAAAAATCCTATAGATTCTTTATACAAACACCTTATTACGACTTTTTAATGTGGGCGTCATTTACTGGTCCTTTACATGTCTTCAAGTGACTTAGCATTGTAATAGCCCTAAATTATTAGCATGTGGAAGAAGTTTACATTGGATCAGACAGCGTCAAATGTGAGAACAGTGGTTTGTGGATCATTGTGGCTCCCTTGTGCTATGTTTTTTTTTTTCAAGGATGTGTTTTCCTCATTTTGCCGCATCTTACAAGTCAAGCTTCATTTTGAGAGTTAAGATGGCAATCGGTCATTGTAAATGCACCAGAGAATCTGTTTACTTCCCCATCTCTTGACAGATTGTGGAAAACAGATTTATTTTTTTCCATTTAAGCAGATTTTAAACCCGCATTCAAAAGACATGACGTGCCATTACTGACGGAAACCGATAGCTTTTACTGAAGATCGCTGTTTGATGTTGCTCTTTCATCATCTGTGAGGAGCATCAAATAAATCCCCTGTTCCATTTTTGATGATAATGTGCAAGTTCTCAGTAATGTGCCCACTCACATTATAGATTATAAGCTGTATTCTGATAGGGATAGGTTCTTTTCTCTGTGCAGCCCGACCTTTAACTTTTTGACGTCTCTTCAGAGAAAAGGCCCTGAGCAGGGATAAACCTTTAAATAAATCTGCCAATAAATGTAATATTTAAAAAAATGATTTGACAAAACTGAGCTGAAATCTTTCTGCTCAAGGCCTCATCTTCCCATAGAAGCTCTGGTAACAGCATGCTGAGGAGATCTGTCACTGCCACTGTGACCACCTTTGTTTTTTAGTTTATATATGATAAAAAAATGATCTATCTATCTATCTATCTATCTATCTATCTATCTATCTATCTATCTATCTATCTATCTATCTATCTATCTATCTAACTAACTAACTAACTAACTAACTAACTAACTAACTAACTACCTGCGTGTGTATAAACCATTTTGAACTTCTGTAATGCTGTAGTTTTTTCATGTTTATCCTGACATGTTCGCAGACTGTGAAAGGACTCGGCTCCCTGACATTTGACTGCTACATTGCTAACGGGGATTAGCTAAGGTCAGACACCCTCACTGATCTGCTGCCTGGTGAAGTCAAGGGTTTAGTTTTGCCCTTAGAATCACTTATAAAACATGTGCAAAGAACCAATGCTCTTCTGTGAGTGCAACTTTCTATGTGATAATTTCATCAACTCACAGCTGTACGTGGGAGACTTTGTTGCCACGGTTACATCATTAAACCGGAAAAACAAGGTATTGAATCATTGTTGTTTTCCAACTCCTGTCTCCTGTCTCTTGCCGACATGTCCCAGGGAGAGTTCGGAGAGGCGGGGGAATGGATTTGTGTGTGTGTGTGTGTGTGTGTGTGTGTGTGTGTGTGTGTGTGTGTGTGTGTGTGTGTGTGTGTGTGTGTGTTAGCCATAGGTAATTCAAGGAGTCATTGTTATTTTCCCTCATCCTCACACATGATGGATTACCAGGCCTGAGAACCATCCCATAGTACCTTAAAAAGCCCCTACCATCACAACATGGGCATTAAAAGCACCAATCTTCAGCATCTCAAGGTGGATAATTAGTATTTATTCATTTAGTTATTTATAAATCAACGATTCTCACTAGACTAAGAGAATAGAGGGAAATGTGAATCATCTGCTCAAATCAAAAGATCTCTAATTTCTTGTGCTGGTTTGCAGGCTTACCAATTAAACTTTGTGCAGTTGCAGAAAGCCTTTAGTGACGCCAAATGATTACACTTTCTCAGCACTCAGGGACTGATTAATGTTGAAAATCACTCAGAAAATTAAAAATAAAAAAAGAGAAAACTTGTAGAATCTATAGCTTGAATTGTGTTTTTGGTTTATCACAGCCATCTCAAACCTCTGGCCCCCGGGCCACTTGTGGCCCATCTGAAGCTTCAGTGCGGCCAACATGTGTTATATGTTTAATCAGATCCAGATCCAATAATTATTTGCGCACATACACATTGTTGGATCGCAATACCTCCCGTATATAACTGCTAATCCGCGTGTTCTTTGAATGAAGACTTCAAGAAGAAAAATGCCAATTTCAAAATGTATTTAACAATAGAACCAATTCGAGATACAAATATTACAGAGCTCCGGGCCAGTTCATAACCCTAGCAACAACAGAGTTAATTGTCAGGGCACGAAGTCTGACAACCTAACTATCCCTTGGCCCAGTCTTTTATAGTAACACACATGTAAATTCACAATGTTCATGCAATCCAATCCAGATCCCCTGCTGGGATGGCCTCGTCCTCTTCTTCCAGTCCCATTTGGTGTTGGTACAGTCCTTCTTTTCCATTATTTTCCCAGGTGGTCAGATCAAAGTTCCCATTCTTCATGCAAATAAGATCATCAACCCCCCCTGATGTCCCATTTACAATGAGTGTTTGACACCCCCTGCCTGACTGGTCCTGAGATTACAGTGGAACAAACAACAATCCTGTGAATGGAATGTCTCTGTTCTTTATTACATTTGCTAATGAGTCTACCTTGCCTAACTTCTAAGAGAAGACAGGAACATATGGTGAAACACATAACAACAAGATAAAGACAATTCTCAACAACATCAAGATCAAGTTTTCACTTCTTCCTGCTCTTTTTTCCACATGCTGACCAACAAGCCAAAATGGACGTGGAACCATCTGTCTTGTTTTCATTGTCCATCATAATTTAGTTTTATTTATTCTTACTAACATCCTCCAAAATGCTTTGAAAAGTTATCAATTGATCATTCCTGTTTTACGGAAGATCACTCCACCCTCTGTGACTGATTTTTGACCTCAGCGATTCACTCTTGCTTTTTTTCCTGTACCTGCGAAAAGAAAGAAAATGCTGGCCATTTTCGCATCTGCCTATTTCTTCAGCATATTCAAATGTGTGATAAGATGGCCAACAATGGCAGCAGATCCAAACAAAAGGAAAAGTAAAACTCAACATAGGAGGTTGTATATTTCAAGAAAAATGGCAACTCTGGGTTCCATTTATGTCTGGAAGCAGCTGTTTCCTTTCCTGAAAGCCAGAAAATCTTCAGAGCACAAAAGGTTGGCTTAAATATGTTTGTCACCTTTGATTAAAGTTGGTTTGTCATGGAAACTTAAGACATTTATAAACTGATCATTGAAGCTCTTGTAAGCTGTCTTTTATCAGGTTAGTTACATTTTCCTGTGCTTGTATGAACATTTTCAGCATAAAACATTTGAATTTTATGTTGTTTGCCTTCTTCCCATGAGTGAGTTTATGATTCTTTAGTAATAATCATGCAAACTATAATGAATTACTCAGACCTTTTGAAATATTTGACCACAAACTGTATGTGAGCACCCTGCAGTTGGACATGGCTGGTTAACAGCATCAGAGAAGAGGAGAAAACCCTTTTTCAGAGTACCGGTAGTGGAGTTATGCTCCACACCGCAGAAATAGCAAATCAATCAGGTTTCGTTTAAACATATAAACAGAACCATTTATTACTGAACGTCAGCTTTAAAAGGTTTGGTGCATGAGTGAAAGTTTGAGTCTCTCCGGCGCCCTCCTGGCAATATTATAAAGGGCCGTCAAGAAAACATAACACATTAGTCATTGAAACTGTTCTTTCCAACTTAACTGGTCAGCATTTTGAGTGTCAATTTGGGCATAAGTGTTGATTTCCGCTGAGGCCGCTCGCGGCTTCAGTGGCTTTAACAATCTTTGAAAGGAAATCTGGAACAATCTGCTGGAGAGCTTTGTTCATGAGAACATTTTAAGTCGTTATGTTTAAACAACCTCTCTCATGAATGTGCTCTCTCACTCTTAATATTCCCACTACTGCATCCGTTTAAACGGAGACATTTTAACTGCGGTGCACTCATGGAGACACTCAATTTGGACTGTTGCCTTTGGCTGATGTTAACGGAGGAATCACCGCTGCTCCGTGCGGCTTGTCACGCCATTGCCTGATAGCATGGAAGCCTCAATCTAGATTACTGTAAATGTGCAGATATTGAGCTGCATTTTTACAGTCACTAAATAAGAGATATTTCTCAACTTACCTCCATTCAAGAACTGTTGGTGAAAGCACAACTAGTTTTTGTGCCTTTGCTCCTTTCCAGACTGGTTTAAAATACCTTAAAAAGCCGAATAAAAGCGTGAAGGGGGGTTATAGTTTGAGTGATTGCAAAAAAGGGCACCATGAATATAGTCCAGGCAAAGAAATCGTGTGAAATTACCATTTACATACTGCTTCTTTTCAAAACCGCACAAAGTCTTTGACAAATCACTTCAAAAAGACACATTTGTTCAAATCAGCTCACTGTTGAAGCTTTTTACCGCTGCACAAGTCCACCTGCTCAGCGGAACATTAACATTTTCCACCATTGTAAAATCACAATGGTGGTTCACGTGGCCTCCATTTGATTACCAACTGTCCGCATCACATCCCTGGGAGCTATGTAGTACTGCCAGCAGGCTTATCAAAGAAATGGAATCAAATCCGAAAATGCATCAAACCCGTTAAAAACATGTTTCCGTTTAAAAACAGTGTCTGTTATTTAACTCTCAGCAAAAGAGGAGTCCCACTACAAACACTACCTCGGTCTAATCCCTTTATGATCAAACTGGTTCTGATCCACTTAATCCAAAACAAAGATATTAATTCAATCCTTTCTAATCCACTCCACAGAAAACTTTCTGCTCGGCAAAAAAAGGACCATTGTACAGTTCTGATTAAATTGGTTTTCAGCATTATTGGCTCAAGTGAAGGAGCTGTTAATTAGAGCGGTGTTGTTGGAAACGTAACCTCCTGAGCCCTGACGGGAAATTCCCAGTTATTAAAGAGCGGATTAAAGTGGACCGATGATTAGTGCACGTTAGACGGACCCTCACCTACTGATCTTCTCCAATCAGCATGCAGCAGATGGAAGGGTTGTTGGTGTAAAGTGGGTCAGACCTGCATTCTACGGATTATCGGGAATCCCGATCTGCAGGTATCTTCACGATTATTGAAGATTAGGACAATACCCTAAAAATGTATATCAATTCTTAATTTAGCTATAGAGGTTCTATGTCCAGCACTCAGGTAACCTCTCAAGTAATTTCAATTAGATTAATCCTAAACTTGTCCAGCTCATAGAAAGGATAGAAGGTTTATGTGAGAAAATATTGATTTCAACAAGCCATTCCCCCTTTGAAACAACTTTCTGTTAGCTCATCTCCATGATAGCTGGCAAGTCTCAGCAGATGCAACATGTCAGACTTGTTAGCTTGGCTGATTGTGTCAAAATGAAACGCGTTTAATAAAATACGTACATTTGAAGCAGCCGTTGGTGTGCTCACAGATACAGGTGACTGAAATGGTAATGGGACTGTTTGTGTTCGGGCTTTCTTTGCCAGAGAATTGGTGTATTTTCCCTTTCCAAGAGCCAGCAGATGGTAGCAAACTAATTTCTTGTGGGGCCGTAATCACATTCTAAGACTCCAATCCCACTGAGACCAGTGCTCCAATTTCCTACAGAGTGCTTTAAATGAACTTCCTGCTATTTAACAGGTGTAACACTGGCTGCAAACACAGGGGTTAGTGGCCCTAATGATACAGCCCTGAATTATTAATCGAATCACACTTGGTGCATTTACATATCAAACTGTACATTACCTGCCTGATGGGACGAGGAGATGGAATGTTTTTGAGCCAAGCTTGTGTCTTTCTATCGATATTATTTTACTATAAAGGGCTTTGCTAACCTTTTTCACCCTTCGGATTCCTGCTTGTGCTAATGGGAAATAATGACACTAAGCCAGGAACTCTTGAAGCGGTCTTGTTCAGTTTTAGTGGTCGTTGTGGTGTCCGAACCATCGGGGAACATGGAGCATTTTGATTTTCTTGTCATAATTTTCTTGCATATCCATTAACTTCGCCATAATTGGCAGAAAACAATGATTGTTCATTTAAGCTGAAGTAATTATCGTAATTAACATTAATTATTTTTAAGCCTTAATTTACTGATCACTGTTAAAGGCAAAAATCCTGACGAGACATGATCTCATCAAGCAGAAATAATCTCTTTTTTCGAAGTTCTCAAAAGCCAGCTTTCTGAGCAGCATCCATACTTTTCCATCCTGCATTAGTCAATAAGTGAAAATATGCCTAGAATTGTTGGGTTAATTTAATCAGGACGTGATTTGGACCCACATATTAGGGTTACATAACACCTAAAAAAAAAGTGGCATTAGCTCGACTAATATTGGACTTAAAAGGCGCACATGAACAAATATGATCACCTGAAATCCAAGTTTTGAAAGTCGAGCTAACACACCCAGACCAGTCAGACTGACACAGCAGCAGACGTTCTGAGCATGCGCTAACGCTTACTGTGAAGGTCAACTGGAAATGCTCCAGCACTAACAAATGCTATTGTAGCGGAGTTGACATGATTTAAACAATAGTCCAATTAAACATGTGCATGGAGAGGTAATGACTGATACTGGGATGCCGCGGTGGGATGAACTTTATAGCCCCAAATGTTTTCTTGTTCATCTGCTTTTATTGTGTTTCACTTCTACTGTCTCAGACCACCAGCCAAGCCTCTTGTTCTTTCCACGGATAACCTTTTGGCCCACCACTGGTTTAGCTCACTGATGTTGAGAGCCTCAGTTCAAACGCCAACAGAGATAGTTACCGTAAGTGAGCAATCAGAACATGAGTGTCTCCTTTCATTGTCCCGTGAAGAGCAGAAACACAAAAGGTGGAATAGGCTTGAGCAATTTGGGTCTTGGGTGGGGTTTCATTTCCAGAAACTGGCAGATGCTGAGACGCTGAAGCTGGTGAGCAAGTAAGGCAAAAAGAAGTTTGCTGTTGTTCGCTCGCTTTTTGTTCGCAAGTTCGCTTTTGTGTTTTAGTTGTTGTCGTAGTCATTTACACCAACAGAAAACATCATTGTTGAAGGGTCTTGACAAAGAGGCATGAGTGTGACCTTTATGGAGCCAGGAAACTTTCTTATTTGTAGCATAATCGTCATTATGGTGTTACTTCCCTCTTGGTTCTATTATGATTCATTGCAGGAATCATTTGGTTCACATACGCATTGAGCACATAAGCATTGAAACACACACTCACGCTCCCTCTGCTATGCAGCATACTGACTGGGCTCGTGTCCCTCCCCCACCCCCACCCACCTCAGGGTTCTGTCCTTACAGCGCTCGGTCTGAAACCTCCTCATCTTCCCTCCGTCTCTGCGCCCAACTTTGCCGAGGGTGCTCCGCGCTCATGTTACTTTATTTGGCGACAGAGCAATGCACTTGCATCCAGTTACGAGCCAAAGGTTACAAGTATCAAATATCAGAATAGATTATTCTCTGCAATGACTGCTTTTGACATTTTATTGTAAATCTAAAACACTCAACAATATCAACTGAAAATGTGTTTTTTGTGTTATTGACAGTATTTTCTTCACTAAATGGGAAGCTTATGCAATTGAGCGCTATAAAAACTCCCTTTATTTTATTAATTAGGCAGGTCAGCTTGGTAAACATGCTAAACTACTATGATTAGAATTACGAAACAACATTTTCAGTGTTAGATAAGTAAGGTAAGCTCAGAAAAAAATGCAGGAAACTTTTTTGCTGTGAAAAGCAGCCATGAAAATATAAGTAGCAATAGGAAATAGAACAGGTTTTGGTGCTTGCTCAAGCTGATTAAGGTGATGTGGGTCTGATCTTATCGGAAGTGAATCAGCTACTGTAGCAGTGCTCTCGTGGCTCCACACCAACAGTATTTATAACCCCTGTGACACTGACTTTGAGCTTACTGGTGACACATAAATTTATTTGCAGGAGCTTAAGTTAACGCTGCGTAATGGATTTAGAATGATACCGCCATTCCAGACCTCCCGTCTTCCTTGGTGACCCCGGCTGGGCTTGGTCATGAGTCATACGGAGCAGCTTTAACAGATCATAATCTGCTGCAGCTCAAGATAGAAGTAATTAAATTATTTTAATTACAGCTAATTGGTATTCATCTGGCATTACACTAAACCTCTGTTACCAAAACCTGACAAGTCCCAGGCCTTCTTCTCTAGCCAACACAGTAGTGGAAAAGATTCTCTCTGGGCAGTTCTCCCGGCTGATCAGTTGACACCCTGCAGAGAAGAAGAACGCCAATGTTAGCATAATTCGGTAGTTGGAAGTGCTGCAGCTTCCACTGGTCCCACTGAACTATATAATAAACCTAACTGCTTCTGAAATGTGTCACTGGGCGGCTGTCCAGATTTGCAAAGGGCAGCAAAGCCACTTTTACTGATGTATTGCAGACATTTGTGTGTGTGTGTGTATTATTGGTACCTTTAGTTTTAATGGTTCAGGACTGTGGAAGGCATGAGGCCAGTGAGTCTGCACGTAGAAGTATGATCACGTGTCTACGCGATTTCAGAATGGGCCAGAAAGATGGATTTTAGTTTTTAACATTTTGCATTCTAACCCAAATTGGTATTGAAAAGCGGATATGTTCCAATAATCCCAGTCTCAGACTGGAACTGTGTCATGGAATAATCTGGTCCCAGGCCATGTTTGCCTTTGCAAGATTATTTCATACTGGAATTAAGAATAAGAATAGGCATTTAACCACCAAACTGAGCTGTGTTTTGAAGTAACATACATGGGGGAACACTGCAAAATGAAATTAGAAATGTCTGTTTATAGAATCATATAAAAAGCCCTGTAAGAATTAGAAAATGTGATGTTAATATTTCCTCTAATTTTTAGAAACTCAACAAGCTTTGTTGCTTTTCTGTTTAATTGCTATTGTGATGTTCTTATTTTCCTCTTATTATTAGTGCTTTTGCTCTGGAGCTCTCTCTAGAAGTATGTGCTGTCATTATTTGGGCGAGGCAGATGGTCTCCCAGTTTGGTTCTGGTGGGACATGCGGAAGGATGACTCACAGACCTGTAGGTCTGACAGATCCGCCGTGTCACGCAGCCTTTTGTGTGTGTACTCCTGCGGCAACCAGGCTGTGTCAAAGCTGACATGAAAAGGTGGCTCAGAGGAAAAGAAGCAGATTCAGAGGAAGAGCGGAAATAAAAGCAAAACAACAGCTTGTACGTTGGGAACCTTCAGCTTACAGTTTTAAGAATAGACGAATTTGTACCAACAATCTGTGTTGGTACATATACGACATTTTGTGTATTTGTGATAAGTGTGTTCCATATTCAAAAATTAGCAAACAAGTTGTTTTTTACTGATTAATAACATAAAATTATAATGTAATTACTGTACAATCATATAATATAATATGATCTATTAATAAATCACTGGAACTGTTTGCATTTAAAGTAACCATTGCTTTAAAACAACAAAGCTTTTTGAAATTAGCTCTTTTCACTTTTGTATACGGTGATACCTCCAGATTGGAGATGACACTTCCTGTCTGATCACATGACTGTCACCTGACTGCAACACCTGGATGTTCAGTAAATGTTGCTTAAGGACTAAATAAATTAAAGTCAAACACAACACTGGATAAGTTTGTGTTGAAGCCGAGCCAAAGTGCTCGGCCATCGTGCTGGGCAACGAAAATTTGGAGGGAGGCATTTATTTTTGCAACGTTGCGTAATCAGATTCAGAAGCTTTGGAAACATCGCAGTAGTCTGGGTCGTCACAGGCCAAAGGTCAAGGTCACGTGGGTCTCCGAATCTCAGGAAAGCCTCGTGCAAAAGTTGAGAGCGAACTGATTCACTGTTCTAGGTCAGAGGTGACCTCACATCTTGTGAATCTCATGAATGTATTGAGCTGGACAGTGTGAACAGGATCGATCGAGTACAGGCTTTTATCTTATTTCTAGCATTCTCTCAAATATTCGCTCTGTGCCTGAAAAACATATTGTTTTTTTTTTTGCTTTTAGTTTATGTTGTCAACACGGTCAATTTCTGGCACACAGAAGGGGTGTTGCCATATCTAGCTGGTTGTGATGTATGGAAGGTTGAGATGGATCGGCATGTCGGCCTTCCCTCATCACGCACCATATAATACTCCTGGAGTTCTCAGCAGTCTCTCTAATGATCTCCTCCCGACTTTGTTCTCAGATCCACAGTAAATTATGAGCTAAGTTTTTCCTTTTTTACCTCCTTTCAGCTAATTGATGGATCGTCTTCACCTCATTAAAAGTGTTTAACCACGGGTGAGTCTGTCAGCTGGCCCCCTCTTAACCTCAGGCGAAGCAGCGGCATTTAAACTAGATTCCAAGTTACTCTCTTCCAACGATGTCATTTACCGAGCAGCCGTGAGACAGATGACCTCATTAAGTTACAGTTTTCCTCTATGCTGTTTAACCCTGCTGAGTGTAGTGTGTGACTTTACGTGATTCCTGCCACTGGAGGACCATTCTAGTGTCCTCTGGTAGTGTTTGAGCGAGGCAGTGCCCTTAACGCCTGTGGGAGTGAGACTGTGCCCCCCCCCCCCACCCCTCCAGCCGCAGTTGTTTTTTACTTGTAATCAAAGCCAGATATATCTCAAAAATCGGATCTGACCGCCAAAGCAGGTCAAAGCGGCAGACCGCAGCTGCCATCTGCCTCTGTGTTTCTCAAAAGAAAAAAAAATAAGCCAGGTGTGTTTGATTCCCTGCCCTTCACCTCTCTGCCGCACAACGCGACGGGTCTGTCAGTACGCATGTCAGGTGGCAGCAAAAAATAAAAAAACACGGGGTTTCTGGAGCATGTCGGCCAACCCCTGCAGGGCATCGCTAACCTTTGCTGTCGTTCCTCTCAGCGGCCACACCGTCACCATCATCGTCATTGTCTCCCTCTTCCACTCCTCCATAGATGACATTTATTAATTCATGTGGGGCCTTTTTGCCTTTTGTTTAGTCTCTATTTCTTTTTCATGACTTTAATCACGCTCTGGTAGTTTGTCGTCGTTATGGTAACCAACTTTTTCATGACATCAAAGTGCGTTGTGGGGGGAAAACCTGTCCTCCTGCTGGGGAAAATCCCAGTGAATAACATTAATAGGTGGTTTGGAGGAGGGTGCTGGGGCTATCTGGGTTGCATATGGTCAAATCAGGTTAACCCCTGAATGAGTTGCAAGCTAATTGCAGGGCACAGTGTGATCATTTCTGGGTTCGGTACCTTGCTCAAGGGTATGTCAACAGTGCACTGAATTGGTTTTGGCAAGTTCCCCTACTACCGGAACAACTCCCAAGTTTTGTCCGCACCGGGTCCTGAACCGAGAACCCTCCGCTTCTCAGTCCAGTCTCCTAAAGTTAATGTAAATATTTATCAATAATGATTACTTCACATACACAGACAGTGAAAAAAACAGGCACGTTTTAGGTATTGTGGAATTCTGAGGCACTCAAAGGGAATTATTATAAAGCCTTTATTTCATGAGGATTACAGACTCAGAAAACATGCCAACACATTTCAGGCCTTCATCAGGACAGTTACAAAATAGCCTCCACACTGCTTCCTTTAAAGGTTCCCAACAGGTCACATGACTATCAGTCACACAACAAAAAGATGTAAAGCAGTTGGTTGGATGATGTATAAGTATATATTAAATACATCTATATTAAAAATCTGCATCATTTTACACTGGGTTAACACAAACAGATGTTTTTTTTCTAAGCAGCTGTTAAGTTAACTTAGTTTGAACTTTGTTAGTTTGTTAGTTGTTTTCTTTCCCCAGAATTTTCCCTCAGAATACTTGTGTCCAGCAGACCCTATTCTAGTTTTTTGAGGGCTTAAAATGTTTTATTCTGCTCTGAGGCTCTTCAGTTAAAAGCGGCACCTCTCATAAAATGTATTTTCTTCTCCAACAACGAGCAGAAACCCATCAACGATTGCTTCGGCTGATTAAGACTTGGATCAGTAAGGAGTCTTGAGGAAAATGTGGGTGTGATTAAAAATGAAAGATATCGCTGTTCGCTGTGCAATATAGCAGACAATCAAAAGGACGCCGTGGTTTTTCTGTATGGATGATATGGTTTGGAATATTGCAATGTGATGAGGTCTGCAGACCAGCTAATATTAAAGTTTGGTTTATTAACTGACAGCAGATGGCTTTGCTTTGTTGCTTTGTGCAGCACAGTAGCATCATTGCTGATACTGTATGTGTCTGCGGACCGCAGTGAACTGGCTTGTGCTCCGGGAGCTCCTCTGTGTCTGGATTGCCAGAAAGTCATTACAGCCTATTAGTTATTCTGGCTCCACACTCCACCACGCACCATGCTCTTTCCTCCTCAACCTCTCTGTGGTTTGTGCCAAGCGCTCATAAACCCCGGAAACGCACCGCTGCGAATCTGATTGAAGCCTGTAAGGTCATGAATTAGATATACGTACCCCGGCGTGGCTCTGTGTTTGTGCTTGTTTGCTTGCGCATGGCTGACTGCAGCATCTAATCAAGCTTTGATGAGACCCCTGGTTCCCTGGTGGCTGCTGGGATGAAGGCATCATCTCATCCAGAGACTGAATGGTCCAGTGCATTTATTCCAAACCCTTTGCACAGGCTAGCACATGACCTTCCTCTGTTGTTTCCCCATTACCAGTTACAGGAGTTCTTATTTTTTGGAATGACAGGTTTTCTGTTCCTTTGGGACAAGTAGGACATTTTTAAAATTCAAAGATTTACACACTTTCCCTACAGTTTTTCTTTGAAAACCTCCATTATGGCTTTTAAAATCCTTGTTTTTGAGGGATGGCTCAGGGTCATTGTGATGGTGCTGGAAGTAGACGCTGACAGCAAGAGGATCCTGGGTTCTACAGCCTTTCTGTCAGGGAACTGTCATGTTGTATTTGGAGCTGTGTGGGTTTTTCCTCTCTTTTCCTCCCACAGTCAAAAACATGCACATTAGGCTGATGAGAAACTCGAAATTCCCTCTAAGTGAATTTGATGGCTCATGCAGAACATAATAGGCAGGAAGTGGTCTCTGGCTCCGTGTTTGGGCTTCAAATGAGTTTTCCTGGAAAGGAAAATGCACCGTTGGTTGTTTTATCCTTTTCAAACAATGAACATCTGACGGTTTATTTGTAGGTCCTCCAAATTGTGGGATGTTTTTGGGCCTTTGCCTTCAGTACAAAGTGAATATCTCTGCATAGCTTCTGATCCGCTCTGGGCTTTTGAGCGAGGACGGTGGCTTCTGTGTGGCGCAGCTGTTTTATGACCAGCGACCCTCAGATCGTCCTCTCTCACCCCTAGGTGCCAAGGCCGATGGTTCCTGAGACATTCAAAAATAGTATTGTTCATCTGGATTGTCCTCTGAGTTCTCTGGGTTCCACAAGATAACCCTTTTGTTTGCAACAAAAGGTTGCTGCAACTATCAAATCAGTTTGATAAATACAAATCAACTCTGCTGTTTTCCAGCAGATATCATCATGTACAAGAGCCAAAAACCACTTTAAACTCAGACTCCAAAACATCTCTTCACCTCTACCGAGGTCTCACTCTGCACTGACTGAACGGCCACACGGTGGGATGAGTGGCTTCACCTCCCTGAGTCTGCTGGAGACTGATAGTCCTCTTTGTTCCTTATCTAGCCATATCCATCTCTCTCTCTGTCTCTCTCACATGCACACTCACACACACTCACACACACACACACGATGAACTCGCACAAAGGCACATGCCCACATATGCAGGCACATGTACACACACTGCTATCTTTGTCAGGCTTTTACATGGACATTTATGTTTCTGATACGATGAATGCCCCCCCCCCCACACACACACACACACACGCAATACAGTCAGCTATAATGTTTAAAGAAACACACATTTACCATGAGTGACCACCATTCAAGCCATAATGTCAGCTGGACCCTCATCCATCCTCCCAATGTCAGGTCACTCACTGGTGTGTGTGCACGTGTGTGTGTGTGTGTGTGTGTGTGTGAGTGAGTGAGTGAGTGAGTGAGTGAGTGAGTGGCTGACACACACCTGACATCCAAGACGGATGTTAGACCTCTCTCAACCTCACAGTGGGAGCAGCAAACCATTTATCTGGTGATACTCAGATATGTCTGATAGAGTTAATTGGTTTTCAGAACGCTTGTAGAGAGAGACAGAGACTGACACTGACCAGATTACTGCAGAGGAGCCACGGAAGCACCACCAGAGACAGAGAGAGCGAAACGGCCCAAAGAACAAAAGTGTGGTTGTGTGTGTGTGTGTGTATTCACAGCAATGGCACCTTGAGAGTCAATGTGAAGTCAAAAGCAGAGGGAAATACATGAGCTAGGAAAATAAAATCAGGTGCAGCGAGTGGACACATTTATGTCAATTAGATCCTGTCGCCAAATGAATGCTTAAAGAATACATCTCAGAAGTAAAGTGAAAGTGTGTTTGTTTGTTTTTTTACTAAAGGTGAATAATCGTGACATGGAACCTGTTTCAGCCAATTTTTTTCATTATTTTATGCTAAGATGATGCTTATGCTTTCAACACACTTTGCAGGAATAAGAACTTATAATTGTCTGCACCCTGATGCAATAGCATGTTATTGCGATGAAGAAGACAAACTTTTCTATACAAAGGAACACCAGAAGTCTCTGTGTCTTGTTTATTTGAACTCATAAATGGAGTTTTGTTTATGTCTGACGTGGTGCAGATCAAAACCATCGCTGACTTATTTCAGAAGCTCGCTGTCCCTCAGGGGAGTGCATGATAACGGTAACGTAACGGTTTGAGAACGATGAGAGAAATGCTTTTCAGAAACAGTGACACAGCAGTGAGCTCTTTAATCCATTACCTCAGATCGCAGCTCTCCACTTCGGTTGTGACCGCCGGGTTAATTTTAAAATGAGGCGCGCTCCGGCTGCATTATGGTCACAAAGCAACAGCTCCAGCTGTGGTTTTCACTGACCTATTCTTAAGAGGTTTTGATTAAAGATTAATGTTGCCTTTAATTTCCCTTCAAACTGAGCATCAAGGGGGGAAGTTGACCTATAAATCATTCTTTTAAGCTAAATTTATCTTTCCATATGAGCCATATTCTAAAATCAGGGGACTCGGACCATTTTTCCCCATCTTTAATCATCTTTAAATAGGTTTGTAAATTTTGTTGTGTTTTCAAGCTTCTTTCAGCAGTGATTCTCTGTCAACGCTGCATCAAAAGGCTACCGGTACATTAAATGTGAAAGACATGACTCTCAGTGCTTCCTCTCTGGCAAGCATTCAAGCATCGTCATTATTTTGTTGTTTACCCACTTTGAGCACCATAAGTCCATTATCCGGTAAAGATATTGCTAAAGATGCTCAAAAATGCAATGCAAGATGGTGTTTGATTGAAGGCAGCGCTGTAATTCACAACTGCTGATTCTCGCTCATGTGTAATAGAATGGGAGGGGGGGTCTAGAAATAAATAATGGATCTGTGATGCTACTATTTTCACAACAGATGCGTAGCTATCAAGGTGACAATATAACAGGTGTCCCGAAAATCTCGTTTTTACGTTCCCTAAAGGCTGATGCCATTTAAACCACAGAAAATGCCGTTTTTAGAGGGGAACAGTTCTGAAAAAGACTTTGATAAATCTGTACATCATTGGACATTTTCTTGTCTGCAGCAGCTCGCTACTAGGCTTCACACCATCAGGAGTTTTGGGGCCAATCGCTGATTCATAAGTTTAAGTAAAGCGTTCCAATCATGTGAGGACGGCAATATGTCTATTTAGATAACTCGATTATTGTGTAATGTTTACTATCACAACACATATTTTTAAGGCTGTTTTTTTGCCAGTGTTTGACAATCTGACTGAGGCGAAAAGGCTAATCACTAAGAACATCTACAGGAAATTTAGGACTGGGCAAATATAAGTTCAAAGTTCAATCAGATCACGCAGAATAACATAAGACAGACATAATGGGTGCAACAACTAAATTTCCTTTAATTTAATTACTTGACTGTATTTTATGTTTGTTTGTAACCAGCACATTCAAGATTCAAAAAAACTTTATTTTCCATCATTTCATTCGTGTTCCGATGATTTTCCAGCGTATTCCTGTTTGCCTGCCTGCCCGGTTCCAACCTTGCCTGTTCCTGACCATTCTGTTTTGCCTGCTCCCCGGTAAACCCTGTCTGCCTTCTGCCCGATCTCGACCTTGCCTGTCCCCGACTATTCTGTTCTGCTCGCTCCCCGGTGAATCCTGTCTCTTGTCTGTGTCTGACAATAAAGCGGTGTTCAGCCACATTTGCCGCATTTGGCTTCTCATCTAGTTCGTGACATTTTACGGCTTTGTGGCACTTTGGACAATACAGTTTTTTAAATTTAAAACCTGAATCATTAGCTAGCATCGCCACTAGCAAGCAAACATGTTGGCGCAGCTAAACTGGCGACTGCAAAACATTTAAAACTACAATAATGTTATTAATGGGATCGGGGAATTATTGCATAACAGCCGATCACACTAATTGTATTAAATGCGAAATATCGGCTGATCCAATAGACCCAATCAGATCGACAGAATGCCTGCTGAATGCCCTCTTCAATCATGTGGGATCAAAGCAATGTAATGAAAGAATCAAAGCATTGTACAAGATTAATGAACAGAACTGAAACAGCTCAAGCTAAAATCCTGCTTCAGAGAACTCCCTTAAAACAGAAACCTCAGATTATGACGTGACGTTTGATCAAAAGTTCAAGGAGCAGAAATGCCCGTGAACTTTAAAAGGTGGTTTTGGTGATGTAAACAAGCGGCCGGGAAGCACCTGCTGTCCCACAGGTGTCCCCTCTCTGGACTTCATCCCGTCTACCAGCAATTTGTGGATTTGTCAGATACTCGCACACGTGGTTGCTTTTTTCTGTCCCCTGTGGGCAAAATGTAGCTGTGGTCAGTTTGCCATGGTGAGAAAATATCAGGTGAATAAACAACAGCCCTGAAGCCGAGCAGAAAATCAGAAAATCCAGCTGGCAGCAGGGAAAACACGGACCCACAAAAAACCCCAGCGTCGGCTGTTTTAACACACATGCATGCACACAGCGTTCACAACACGGTGAATATTAGATTATTACATCAAAGTTTGTAGCTTTATGTTTAAAATATGAGTTTAAAAACAGACACACACCTCTGTTAGTTCCCTTTCTCCTGTTGGTCCAACACTACAGGTGCTCACGCTGCATCACAAGTCTCGGGTTGTATTGAATCTTCGGAAGACGTGAAGCCAAATGTGCACAGATTTACACAACATTTAAGGGAGGTCGTGTTTTCTAATGAAAAGAACAACATTCTACAGATTTGTGTTTGTATTTGCATGTGCGGCGCATCGGGAAAAGGATATTCAGACACTGATTCTGCAGCAGACACTGTTAACGTTAACGTCTGAGTCAGTAAGAAGCAGCGCTGTTCATATTTTTCCAATGCATTTTATTGCATATTCTACATGTCCGGTTGTCTTTCATGTCCTCTTCTTAAAAACCAATCTGAGGCTCACATCAGTAATTGGATTTATCGCTATAGATTGCTGTGTACCTGCTCGTGGGATTATCCTATCAAATCTCAGGCATTAGCAGCCTTAGCGGGGAATTACACGCTGTGCATGTTCACTTGTGAAGCAATAATGCGCCGGTATGGAAGCGAGTGTACTCCCGGAGTGTCTCGAACAAAAGAGAAGACAGGCGGCTGATTCATTAATCATCTCACAGGCCTTGTGTTCTGTCAGAAGCGTCTTTTCTCCTAATGCCCGTCTGCAGCGCATTTATAATTGTTCTCCTCTTTCATAACGTACATAGATACTGTGGCATTATATACAGTACAATATTTTATTAATGTCAACAATAAAAGTTGCCCATGATGCCGTCATCATGACTCAGTGGTTCTGAATTTATTCCTTTGCCCTTAAGATCCAGTGATGGAGCTTTCCAGTTTCGGTTGATGCACCAGTGTTTACTGCAGCTGCTCAGAGACATGAAGCCATTTTCTACTCAAACAAATGGAGAGGTTGTTCAGTAAGTGAATTAAAGTGTTTCCTGAGGAGGAGATCTTCTTAATGACTGTATCTGTTAATGCATTTACCAGGTATTGCTTGCAAAGGGGTTGATTTCCTTCCTGTGCATCTCTCTCTCTTTCTTTTGCTCTCTCTCTCTCAGACTATCAGTGTCAAAACAATGTCGGTTGGTGGGTCACATGTGGTATCAACTTCCTCCTCTTCTTCAGTGCAGCTTGACAGGGAACGACCTAAAGCAGAGCTGCAGAGGAGCGCCGCCGTAGGAAATACAGCATAAATTATCGAATTTCCAGCTGTCACATACATTAACCTCAACTATCTCACACTGCCTTGGCGCTCGGCAAGAAAGCATTTATCATAGTCAAAAGTGTCGAACCCGAGCCACGCGGAGAGCAGAAAAACAGATATATTTCACGGCGGCAGCTGCATCTCTGGAGGACAACGTCAGTCGGGGCCGCGTTTGGAGATAAATATAGCTGGGCCCTGCAGAGAGTAGATTATGATGTTCAATCAGGCTCTTAAACTAAGACATCACGTCAACTGTTCCCAGGGCTGGTCTGGCTGGACAGCGTGTAAGATTTAAGGCCACGGAACCTGTTTACTGCATAACAATAATATGATTCTTGCACTCCAGAGGTAAAGAATACAGCAAAATTCTAATTTACTTATAAATCATCTTGACTAATGCAAAAATTTCTTTTTTTAAAACAGTTTTCCTCCACACACATAAAATTACACTGAGGTGTAACATGTCTACAGGCAAGACAGACAACGGTCAGCGGCTGTCTGAAGGCTTAAATGCAACCATTTGTGGGAGTCTGTGTAGATAGATGTGAGATACAATAAAGCATGATGTTATGGCTCCTTTGGTCCTGTCCTCAGCCTATCAGGGGTTTTATAATCTACTGTTTCCAGTCATATTTACTCGAAGGACAAGTTTCCTCTTCACAGAATTAAAGCGTCCATATTCATTTCTAGGATGACGTTTACATGTTAAATGTAAATCCCTCTGCATGGGTGCTACAATGTTGCAGTTTTTCCACGGTAGCCTGGATTTAAATGCTCATGATCATGATCTTCTCACCACTTGAGGGCAGCAAATCTTACAGCCTACAGCAGAAAAAAAAGAAAATTGCCTCTCGTCATGTCCTATGGGTATCTTTGAGCTCATGTTTAATATGATTTCTTCAGCACTTGCAGACGCTCAGTTCTCTTTTCCTTTCTTTTAATTCGAGGGTCCCCTGTCTCGTTTCTCGGGTTCACACTGACTCGTCCGGTCGTCATCATCTTCGGGGACGCGTTGTACATTGCGGCGTGTGTTTGGTGTCTTCTATCAAGCAAATTATTCACACACCATGATCTGTGTTTCAGATGACAGCGCGAGTTCTCTCGCAACGTCACTGAAGCGGATAATATCCGATGAAGCTAAATCATCTTCCTCCTCCTCCTTGTCCTCCTCCTCCTCCTCGTCTAAATGCAGCGTAACCTTGTTTTTCTTTGTGTGTTCCCACAGTTGGGCGAGGACACTTTCAACCGGGCCAAGTTGCTGAATGTTGGCTACAGGGAGGCATTGAAGGAGGCCGCGTACGACTGCTTCATCTTCAGCGACGTGGACCTGATCCCGATGGATGACCGCAACCTCTACCACTGCTACGACCAGCCCAGGCACTTCGCCATCGCCATGGATAAGTTCGGCTTCAGGTGGGAGGACGCACTTAGCTGCAGTCAGATGACTTTACCCATCGCTTTTGTCAAATGTGAATTTGTGCCATTTAAATGTCAGATTCACAGCAGACAATACACTGACTCTGTTGTGACGGACAGTTCTCTGTATTTTATTTGACTAAATCTCATTATACC